>NW_023591924.1:0-15542 GCF_014839805.1 Manduca sexta | reverse complement strand
TAATGCAATTGAAATTTGATAAACGGCAAAGGGGTCCAAATATATTGCCTAGGGATACTGGTTGCCAGGATAACAAACCTAAGGTCATGTTCAAAAAAAATCCGACACTGCGTACTCATGACTTTAGTGATAATAATGTGCTGATAAGTGGGTACGTACCTATAGTTTGGACATTTCCTGCTCGCAGTTTATCGAGTGTAGACGTGTTTAATTAATAAAATAATTAGACTATCACTTATAAAAGTCAGAATATAGTGGTGAGCTGTTTCATAGATTAGGAAGTTTTGTGTTATCAAAAATGTCGGTGAGTTTCATTTCTTTTATACTAGATTTTGTTCGCGGCTTCGACCGCTAAAATGAGTTTTTGGGATAAAAGTTCCGCTATATATTTTCCCGGGATAGAAACATTTACCTGATATACACAGTTGATAAAGGCTTGCGCATACTAATAAGCGATAGCCTAGTTGGTTGTGGAACGGACTGCCGAGACGAATATCCGCAGGTTCAAATCCCAACACACCACTGACTTTTCTAAAAAATTATGTGTATAACAACTTTACTTTGTGGGTTCGGGGCGAATTGAATTGTAAAAGCGCGTGTGATTGACGACTAAGAATTTATTATTATTTGACACATAATCAATAATATACACAACTACACAATATAAACGCAAATACATTTAGGGACTAAAGACGGTATCGCGACGGAGCTCGGGTGATGCGTGTACGCGTGTGGCGAGGGCCGACAACGGACTGGCGACGCGTCCCCGAGCCGCTACGTGGCTGTCCATTGGCCGAGCGGTAACGCGAGGCCGTTGTTAAAACGCTCCGCGCATGCGCGCTACTCGCTCGGCGCGTTTTAAAATTCGGACACGTTATATCCTCCCCCTCCGAGTCACTACAACGACCCGTTGGTGACTCGGCAACAACAACATGACGTGGCCGTCCGCGAGGGCGCCGAGGCTGTACTGGGGCTGAGACCTGACCAGACTCACTATTATACGGCTTCAAATCAGAAGCATGAAACTTTCCTAAAATTTGGGCATCTAAGTCACTGACTTCGTAAGTAGTAGGACTAACAACTTTACTTATTCGATAAGGTCCATCACGTTTGGACATAAATTTTCTGGTCCTACCTTTGGATGCATCACTGAGTAGATGAGTAGATACAAGTACTAAATCACCTACATGGTACTGTGTAGTCTGTCGCGTCTTATCAGCATACTTTTTCCTATCATCTTGACGAAACTCAGCCCTATCTCTAATAACATCCCAGTTATCTATGAACCTACGAAGGTATGGGGTGATCTGAGGGAGGAAATTCTCTTTATCTAATATGGCTCTTAAATCACACTGCGCATCAAATGGGGTTCTCATTTCTCTGGCGAACATAACGTGCGCGGGACTGGATCCTAGGGTGGAACACAGGGCACTATTCATAGCAAATCGTATTGAAGGCAAAAATTCTGGCCATCGGCGGTGCTCATTTCTCACTAGGATCGAGAGCTGTGTCCGTAAATCCCGATTCTTTCTCTCTGCAGGATTTGCCTCAGGGTGATATAAAGGAATAAGATTTTGTTTGATGCCAAGTATGAACATGCATTGTTGCATGGTGGCTGAGATAAATTGGACACCATTGTCTGATATGACTCGGCGCGGGAATCCATATCTAAGAAAATATTCACTAATAAGCACAGATGCACATATCTCTGCAGTCGCTTCTTTCAAGGCAAATAATTCGACCCACCTGGTGGCCGTATCTTCGACTAATAATACCCATTTCTCACCATGTTCGCCGTCTGGCAAAGGCCCAAAAAGATCGATGGCGAGTACTTCTCCGCGCTGATGAAGGACTGGTGTCTGTAGGAGTCCAGCGGGCTTCTGATTCGATGCCTTGTATCGCTGACACTCTTCACAATTCTTTAGATAATCCGTAATATACTTACGCATCCCCACAAAATAATAATTTCGGCTGATGCGATTAAAAGTCCGTTCTACACCTTGGTGTCCGGCTGTGGGGGCATCGTGAAATTCCTTTAGGATCTTTTCA
Source organism: Manduca sexta (assembly GCF_014839805.1). Lineage (NCBI taxonomy): Eukaryota > Metazoa > Arthropoda > Insecta > Lepidoptera > Sphingidae > Manduca > Manduca sexta. Next base: position 13,493 of record NW_023591924.1, on the reverse strand, counting down.
CGCATAGTAACTGGCACGACGAGCTGTGGCTGTTCACTATCTGAATCTGGAAGATAACGGTAGAGAACTCCTTGGTTCATGATGTAACCTCTATCTAGCCATTGAACGTTGACTGGCCCGGAGTCTTCAAGACTGTTAATAATTTTGGCAACCTCGGGATCTTCTAGCTGCTCCTTACGGAGTTCAGCGGCGCTTGCCCGTGGTAAATCAACGTTAACACTGCAGACATCACAACCTTCTTGGTTGGTGTCGTCGCACTGAGGACGGCTTAAGGCGTCAGCCACAACGTTAGCTTTTCCGGGAGTATATTCGAAACGAATATCAAAGGCTTGAAGCTTCATAGCCCATCTAATGAGACGCCCGCTTGGCGTTTTGAGGGTTAAAAGCCATTTTAGCGGCTGGTGATCACTTTTGACCACGACTGGATGTCCATCCAGATAACCCCGAAATTTATCTGTGGCCCAAACAACTGCTAAAGCTTCCTTCTCGGTCGTGCTATAATTTCTTTCCGCTGACGTCAACAGACGGCTGGCATACTCAATAGGCCGTTCTTCGGGCCCTTCGCCCTGAAGCAAAACAGCTCCTAAAGCGTAGTTGCTGGCGTCTGTGCGTAATACAAAGGCCTTAGTATAATCAGCCTGAACTAATATAGGCGCGGAAGTTAACATGTTCTTCAGGGACTGGAATGCTTCCTCTTGGGGATGTTCCCATATCCACGGTTCGTTCTTACGAGTAAGCTTGGTTAAGGGTTGACTTACTTGGGAAAAATTCGGAACGAACTTCCTGAACCAGGAGCATGTTTGTAAAAATGATTTTAAATGTTTTAAGTTCTTAGGACTGGCCATCTGCAGGACTGCGTCGATCTTTGCAGGATCCGGCTTGATGCCTTCAGGAGTTATCACATGTCCCAGGTAATTGATCGTTGGTCGTGCAAAGAAACATTTTGCACGATTTGCACGAAGGCCGAATAGACGCAACCGGTCAAATACTTTTTGTAAGTCTTCTAGATGGCTAGAAAAATCCTCTGAAATGATTAGCAGATCATCTAAATATGCTAGCAAAACAACGCCCTGCAAACTAGCGCCAGAACGAAAACGATCAATCAAACGTTGAAAGGTCGAGGGCGCATTCTTTAAGCCAAAAGGCATACGTGTGAAGCGGTATGTCCCAAATGGAGTTACAAACGCGGTTTTATCACGATCAGCTGGGCGAACTTGAACCTGCCAATATCCCGCTTTCAAATCAATTGAGGACATGAAACAATGATGCTTCGTAAGCTGCAGCAGCTCATCTATGAGCGGAAACGGATAACTATCCGTCTTCGTCAGAGCGTTTAACTTGCGATAATCTACGCAAAATCGGATACTATTGTCCTTTTTGGGAACTAATACGGCAGGAGAGGTCCATGCAGACTCGCATTCCTCAATTATACCGTCTTCCAGCATTTTATCAATTTCGATTTTCATCAACTGCTTCTTTGCAGGAGTGAGGCGATATGGAGGTACTGATATAGGCGGATGATCCCCAGTGTCGATATGGTGTTCGGCATACGGAGTGGGAGCTCCCCCTGGTCCGAAGACTTCTTCATTATCGCCTAAAAGTGAAGCTAGCCTCTCACGTTCGGGAGGATTAAGCATGGTTCCCTCGTCTTCTCTTAGGAACTCAGCAGCAGAACAAGACGCAAGGCTGTTAGAATACTCATATTCTAATGGATATACTTTTCCAGAACCATGAAAGCGCCATGTGGAAGTAGCAAAATTAATTTCCAATCCAGCTGCTGTTAAAAAAATCTATACCTAACAGTGTATCATTGTCCATCGCATCGGGAAAAACAAAAAATTCTACATGAACACTCCTACCTTGAATCTTGACTTCAAGCGTCGTTGACAGCATCTGGCGTGTTAGCGCGGAACCGTCGGCGAGCTTAACACGCATTGGGCTTGGTTTGAAGAGTTGATTATGCTGTTTCAGTAGGGCGTAGAGTGTGGTTCCGGCAATAGATCCTTTAGACGCGGTATCGATTAAGCCCATTCCTTTAATACCTAAAATCTCGATACCTAAAATAGGTCGCCGTAATGTACCCTCATGGCGAGAATTAACTGATGAGAAGGTAACGAACCTCTCATTATTGCGTTTCGAAGCCGGACCACTTAAATTATTCATTTTCAGATTGTTTCCTGGTAAATTCTTAGTGACCCTGTTCAGTAAACCGGTTTTCGAAATTTGTCCCGAAAAATTCATGGTCACCCTACTTCGTGAGCCCATTTTCGGAATTTGTCCCGGAAAATTTATGGTCACCCTACTTTGTGATGGACACTGTTGAAACCTAACATTTTTGATAACGCGATGTCTACTATGCAATATAGGTAAATCACAATACTTATGCAAACCATTATTTACGATACACTTATTATAGTTAGGTTCCCTAGGAAGCAATAACTCACGTTTACTAGGTACACGAGTGCGATTAAAAGACTCCCCCTGAATTACAGGACGAGATGGCACATTCATAATACTTTTATGCTTAACTTGTTTATAGGGAACATTCATATTACGTTTACAAACAAAATTACTATCGGGGGGTGTACTTTCGTTATTATACGAACTATTAATAAGACTAGGTTCTGTAGTGGTGAGTCCTGTGTTTACATTAGCACAGTTTGAACTTGCAAAGTTAACACTACAATTACGAGAACATGAGTCAGGTACAACCCCAGTACAAACCATAGGATAGGTATCAAAATTACTTACGTGCGCGGACGCCTTACCAGCAGCCGTTGCAGGAGGGGTCGGATATTTTCGCGGTTTCGAGCTCGACATCGGAATAAAATCAATCGCGCTAAAATTTGAATTACACTTAGAACAATTAGGACGAATCACTCCGCTCTCGCCGCATCCATAACACGATATAATATTATTATTCTTATTGTTTATATTACTATCACGAGCACGATCTACACTTTGTAATAATTTACGACACTGTTGACGTGTATGTCCATAGTTTTTACAATAAACACAATACGACGCTTTCCTCATCGGAGTAGCGTTGGAGTCGATGCTTGGTATATGATGACGCGAAGAACCCTCTGCTGTCGAAGACTGACGGTTGTAAGAAGCTCGTTGCGTTGACGGCCGCATCGTCGCGGTCGTCGCAGGCGTCGGCGATATAGCGCGGGCGCGCGTAACAACGGCGGCACCCTTTGAGGTGTCGGCGCGCGTAACAGCGGCGGCATTCTTTGAAGTGTCGGCGCGCGCCTTTTGTGAATCCGCTGTGGCTTCCTCGATGCTTCGAGCTTTGTGAAGGAAGTCATTAAAATTAGAGAACTCTTCTCTTCGAAGTCGTTTACGTATGTTATAATTAAGGAGTCCGTAGATCATATCCAACTGGACTTTTTCAGTGAGGTCCCCGCTGGGTAGACGTGCTAAATGGGCGCGCGCTTTAGCCACAAAAATATCTGTTTTCTCTTGAAGCCCTTGTGGGTTGGAGAAGAGTTCCACGTATATACGATGTGGCGGTCGGCTATCTCCGAAAGCGCTGCGCAAGCATTGAAGTGCGCTATCCCAAGTGGTGATGGTCTGTTTTACTCCTTGCCACCACGTGGCTGCTTCGTGAGTAAGCAGCATTGATAGCCCACGTAGAGCGTTAGTGTCGCTAACGTTGGCACAGTCTTTAAACGCTTCCACTGCATCAATAAAACCATCGAGTGACTCCGATGTCGCTCCGCTGTAACGAGCCTTACACGTTGCGAAGTTGCCTGGTGCAGGTTGAGCAGAGGACGTAGGTGTGGCCGGCGCGGGTGAAACACACGCGGGCGAACAAGATGGCTGACGGGCATCTAGAACTTTATCAAGCAGGCGTTCGAAATGTTCCGCTTGCGCTTGCTGCAAGGATGTCATCATAGAGGCGATATCGCTCGCCGTGATGCACGCCGAACCTTCAGTCACGGACACGCGGCGCCGCTCCGTTGACCTTGGCGTCGCCATTTCTTCTTGTTCCAAGTCGAAGTACTCGGTTTGACGTCGTTTGTTCCGTGCCGTACGTGGCATTTTTGGAACGATCACGTAACAGTTAGTTAGCACTTATTCACAAAACTTATTCGGCCCTCTCGTTGGGCAGCCAGTTTTATAACAACTTTACTTTGTGGGTTCGGGGCGAATTGAATTGTAAAAGCGCGTGTGATTGACGACTAAGAATTTATTATTATTTGACACATAATCAATAATATACACAACTACACAATATAAACGCAAATACATTTAGGGACTAAAGACGGTATCGCGACGGAGCTCGGGTGATGCGTGTACGCGTGTGGCGAGGGCCGACAACGGACTGGCGACGCGTCCCCGAGCCGCTACGTGGCTGTCCATTGGCCGAGCGGTAACGCGAGGCCGTTGTTAAAACGCTCCGCGCATGCGCGCTACTCGCTCGGCGCGTTTTAAAATTCGGACACGTTATATCTTACCCAGATTAAAGGTGAAACAAAATGTATGAAAATGGACCTTGAGGTATCGCCTTAACGGTGAAGGAAAACATCGTAAGGAAACCTGCATACCTGAGAAATTCTCTATTAGGAATTTTCGAGGGTGTGTGAAGTCTACCCGCACTACAGCGTGGTTGACAAAGGCCTATTCCCTCTCAGTAGTAGAGGAGGCCCGTGCCCAAAAGTGGGACAGTATATAATACAGGGCTGTTATTATTGCGCATACTAAAGCCGCGCCGGGCCGCACAAAATGTTAAACATTATAATATATTTTATATCCGCTCGAGCGACCACCGTACGCAAGGTGTTGACACCCCCATAGCCCATACAAGTGTATCGCTTTCCGGGATCAGCATGAGTATATCCAGTTCCAACAGGCCGGCATAATTGTGTCGACTGCCAAGGGGTAATCATCTCTCGTCAGTCGACCCTCTATTGGACCCCACTCCACTTACAATCAGGTCCAGATATTTTGCCGTTGACGTACAAAAAAAATCCGACTGAAGACGCATTGGTTCGCGTTGTAGGGGCTCAGGTTTGCCGGAATGCGCATTTTTTTTTATTTCAGGTCAATTTAAAGTGTTGTGTATTTAAGCTTATTATTACTGTTCACTTTATTGGAGCTATTTATAATGTAACAGCTACTGGTCGTCCTAATTATAAATAAATAATACGTGGGTGAATGCGATGCGCGTTCTCTTTGCGCTATACATCGACCCTAACATATATTAAAAAAAATAAAATATAATTCTTTATTCGTCACGTAGGCGAACATAGCGCTTATGATAAGTCAAGGTACATGAGAATATTTAATTATTACCTAAATCAAGTAGCTTTTAACTAAAGACAATTTATATTGGATATAAAATAAATGAAAGATTATAAAGTAAACAAAGAAGCCAGCTCGGGCAGGAAACAAGAAATATAGACAAAGGGAGGAACGCGTCGCGATCCTCACTGGTGAGGACACGAGCCCTAACCTAGCTAACCTACCAGCCTTTCAATTATACATTGCGAATGATATTATAATTCATGCTTATATTTTCCTGTTAGCAACGCCTCGTATTTTAAACAATAACCGGCCTAATTAACGGATGTATGGTTGATAAGTGCAGTATCAGGATTGCCTCGGAGCTGCAGTTACCTACATTGCGGTTGGCTCGGATGTTATGGTTGTTTACGATCTGAATGAAGGTGCAATATACTGGTTTCAGATACCAATATCAAAATTCCAATTATTCGTTAGTTTCGGATAGAATCAGTTACGGATATAATAATGATACAGCCCTGTATTATATACTGTCCCACTGTTGGGCACGGGCCGTCTCTCCTACTGAGAGGCATTAGGCCTTAGTCCACCACGCTGTAGTGCGGATTGGTAGACTTCACACACCTTCGAAATTCCTGTAGTGAACTTCTCAAATGTGCAGGTTTCCTCACGATGTTTTCCTTCATCGTTAAAGCCAACGATAATTCTCAAAGAATACACACATGATTTTAGAAAAGTCAGAGGTGTGTTTGGGATTGAACCTGCGGACTTGCGTCTTGGCAGTCCGTTCCACACCCAAATAGGCTATCGCCGCTTTTTTTTCTTTTTACTCCTTAACGACTGCAGAGGACCAATGGAGAGTGAGGAAGGATAGGAATTTTCTAGAATGGGCGGGGCGGAATAGAAAGGGGAAATGATCGCGAGCCCTCATAGACCTCAATGTGTATTTTCAACAATGAGGTATATACACTTAAATGTGTGCCAAGGACCGCGACAAATGTCCTCCATGCACAGCGTTACGGATATTAGGGCGAAGCAACGAAAACGCTGTTGCTAGGTCTCTCATATGTGAGAGTCCGCCTGGGTAGTGTACCACCGCAATGACTATTTTTGTCTAGCAGTGTGTAGTCACTGTTGTGTTATGGTTTAAAGGATATTATAGCCAGTGTAACTACTGGACATAATAAGACTTAACATATCATGTATCAGGATGGCGAGCGCAGTGGAATACCAAATACTTTGTCATTCAAGGTGTTGGTGTTTCTACTGTGTATGGGCGGGCGTATCGCTTACTATCAGGCAAACGGCAAGCTCGTCTCGTCATTTAAAGCAAGAAAAAAAGCGTACAGTTGCATGTTGGTAACTACAGTAGCTAAGGAGATGACAGTCGTAGTTAGCAGCGCCCACCTACGAACATAAACATAGAACAAAGGTTTTAAGGTGAAAAGAAAAAGAAATAATATAAAAATAATATGTGTGTTCGTGTTCACAGTACTCTAAAAAGGCTTACAAAAGTAGATATTTACTTATTACGATTGGGCGCGTCATTTGATAAGAAATAGATTGGTACCGCATTTAATAGTTGAGTCTGAATTAGCGAAGAGGCATATTAAGGTTTATTTCATGGAAATAATATCTAGGTTTAATGTTAAATATGATATATAAACTACTATACCTGTGTGGCGCTCAATGAGGGAGGCCTATGTCCAGCAGTGGACGATTCCCGGCTGATGATGATGATGACATCGGATCGTTTTTTCTCTACTATATATACCTTATATCATGTGTTTCTTATATGAGTTCACAATCTGTTATCTATTAATTATATGTTATAACTAATAATAACTAGTACGTTGTTGCTCCCATTTGATACGTAGTTCGCCCCCCCCCCCCCCCCCCACATGAAGTTTCACAGGGTTACACAATATAACGTGAAGGGAGAGAAAAGTAAAACATAATAAAAATAGGACATAGATACTGACTTAGTCTAGCTTATTATATACAATTATTATAATTATAAACCATCGGATTAGCGGGCTGAAGTGGCAGTGGCCAGGACGCATAGCTCGCAGAATTGATGGCCGATGGAGCAAGAAGGTTCTCGAAGCCACGAACTGGCAAGCGAAGCGTCGGACGAGGACAGATGACCTCATTAAACTCGTAGGAGGTCGCTGGATACGGGCTTACAATAGATCGATCGGGAAATCTTTGGAAGAGGCCCATGTTCAGCAGTGAACCTCTTACGGTTGATGATGACGATTAACTAAACTGTTTGTTCTTATATTTACAGACGAAATACTACGTCGTAAATTTTCTGAACGAAGATAAGCCGGAGTACCGAGTTGTGCTAGATAAGCCAGACTGCGTAGTCGTGCCGGAGTCGTGGGTAAAATACCATTATTCAGATTACACAGTCGTATTAGTTTACCCCGACGAGGTGGTTAATGAAGAAAGTGTTAGGAACGACGAGACACCGGCGGCCGGCTGGAAACAATATCTCTGCCAAATAATAGATATATGTGGTGAGTGATTTTTATTACATAGATACGTTGTCCTAGCTCAATATTTGCAAGACAAAAGCAAGGTAATTGCCTGACATTCACTCAGTCAACCTCCAACCACGGTCGCGGCTAGTCGGTTTACAAATTTTTGTATTTTTATAAATAAAATGCCTTCCCGTATTTTTAGACGATGTACAAATTATACTCCAACTGGGAATGAAAATAACGTTTCATTTCATACGTTAGTGATAAGTATACACTATGTAACTTATTTTTGACTAATAAATGCATTTTATTCGACTGACATGGCGACCAAAGACCAATAAACTAGATGGCCACGGCGGTCGACGCTCGGGCCCACTCGGGTACACTCGGGCCGTATCAATGCAAGCCGCTAGGGCTGTACAAGTATGTGGCTATAGTAAATAGTGCGTTGTTTTTATGTGCAATTTTGTTAGTCTATGATGCCTCTATTTGTAAAACGTTATTATATTTTACACTGATTCGTAACCGTGGTTTGTAATAATGTAAACTATTTATATAGTAATTCGCGTGATGGTTTGTGTGAGAGCGGAAACCATTCAAATTCGCACAAATTTGCCGCCAACGCCACAGTCACGATGAAGGAGAACATCGTGAGGAAACCTGCATACCTGATTAATTATCTATAGGAATTTTGAGGGCGTGTGAAGTCTACCAATCCGCACTACAACGTGGTGAACTAAGGCCTAACCTCTCTGTAGTAGAGAAGACCTGTGTCCAGCAGTGGTATAGTATATAATACAGTGCTGATAATGTTATATACACTTATACTCGCTTTTGCTCGCGGATTCATCCGTGTAAAGGAGTTTTCTGGTAAAGTCCCGTTATTCTACATTGTCCCGGGATATAAAGTAGCCTATAACCTTCCCAGGGTCTTAAATTATTACGTAACGCAATTTTTTAAGATTTTTGACCCTCCCATGTACCGCGCCGTAACGTTTTCCCGTACGCCCCCGCCCCCCTCCAAAAGTTATGTAACTCTAAAGTGATTTTTTTTTGCAATATTCACAATTATTTTACGCAAAATACCTGAAAATCGCTAATATACCTATGCTTACCTACGCTTTGTACGATACCCCATCCCGCCCCTGTAATGCATCGTAACGTTTTACAAGAAAAAGTTGCGTTACGTAATACTTGTACGGCCCCTAATAAGGTAATATACGGATGTTTATTTACAGATAGCTACAACGATGCAAAGAGTGCTGCTATGCAGAAAAATGAAGGTAGAAAGAGAAAAACATCGCAAATGAACGATAGAGGTACCGAAAAAAAAACATTTTTAAAGCTGATTATTGTACTATTGTAAGCAGTGGGCGTATGGCATACTCGCTAACTGTCAGTATCTGCGACCAAGGGCGTTGCTAAGGGGCGCCAGGGAGGGGCAGCTGAGCCCTCTCCCCTCCCTGGAGATTCTGATAAACTTGCCAAATGTAAAGCAACCAAAGTCCTAAGTCTTTCACTTGACAAGCTTGGTCGATTCCCGTACGCTCAATTATGATCCTCTCTATGTTATTGTTAAAGCGGGAGAAGGGGACCTCCTACTTTACCTACAATTCATATTTTTCTCATTCACCATACCAACAAACCCCCCTCCCCCCCCCTGGGGTATCGACTGGCGACGTTAGTTAGCGGATTAGTTCCGCCATTTAAACGTCTAAATTTATTTCCAATTTATGATTTGTAATTGATTTAAAAGTAAATAAATCCATTGTCCACAGAGTCAATAGAAGTAAAACGAGATGATAATTGCAAGAGAAGGCGTACCATGAGAAGTACAGCACACGAAATGAACACCTCAAACACGCAAACTACTCAAGAGTCCAACAACCTCGAAAAAGTTTTCACGCAAATGACACATTTCTTACGCAGTCTCATTGACAGCGCTACGTTAATGTTAAACTCTGTTAACGAGTGCACTAATGTTAACACTTCAATGTTAAATGTTAACAAAGACGAGTGCACTAATGTTAACACTTCAATGTTAAATGTTAACAAAGACGAGTGCACTAATGTTAACACTTCAATGTTAAATGTTAGCAAAGACACTAGTGTTAATACAAATTCGTATACGAAATGGACGTTGCTGCATCAACACCCTGGCCCAGGATTGACTGAGCTGATGGAAAACTCTAAAATATACGTTGTCAAAAACAAATTGGATCAATATACAAAGGAAGCGAACTCGTCCACAAATTTGATACGTACAGTGTTGACATTAATTTTAACCAGCCTGCATTGAAGAAATGCTCTCTATCCGGCAAAGATTTTAGGTTAGACAGCCATGCGGTCAATGCATTGTTCGGTTACGTAAAACACATTGGGAGTAAAAGAGGATGGGGTGATGTTATAGAAGAAGACTTTAATAATTGCGTACGAAATAAATTAACAGAAGTGAAACGGCAACGTGTCTAACATTCTACTGTGCTCGCCATTCTAATACATTGGATGTTAAGTCTCATATCTATACACTTTATAAAACAAAGTCCGCTTTCCTGTCTGTTTTGTATGTGATAAATTTTCTCAAAATCTACTGAACGGATTTTTATGAAATTTGGTATGGAGATAGTTTAAGATCCTGGGAAGGTTATAGGCTACTTTCTATCACGGGAAAATATATAGCGGACTTTTATCCCAGAAAATTCCTTCACGCCGTCGAAGCCGCGAGCAAAGCGAGTATATTAATAACTGCGACTCAGGTCCGCTCAAGTGCTCTCAATATTATTATCGATATAGACAAAATCAAAATCACCCAAATCGGAGTTACTTAGTTCCCTCCCATACCGACGATAGCGACACACTAGTTATAATAAAAATACGTTGTTACTTAATATTTTCTATATAATTTTTTTGTATTAGATATATCTTGTTTTTAGAGTATGCACGTTGACGACGCGCCGACCCCGTCAGCTGCGTGCCGACCCTTCAATAGAGAAAGGTGATACAAGTGCGCGTAAACGATGTGTCGACCCCCCGCCGGTGTTGGGGACATTATAAGAACATTATAAACGACAGACTTTAATTAACACAACAAAAAAAGTATTAGTGAAACTGTTCCAGCCGTTCACGCGTGATGCGATGACCAAGGGAAATGGCGATTCATTTTTGTATATATAGATTTATTTAAAGCACGCTAGCACTGCATGTTTAAAAAAGTTTGGTTAGACGCCGATGTTTTAGCGCTGCAGCGAACTCCAGATTTTGAACAAATAGTTTATAAGGACGTTCGTGTCTATCGGTAGAATACAGGTCGAAGAGTTAAATATAAAATAGTAATAGAATTTTTTTATTTACAACCTCTGATTAAGCGACATCAATAAAATAGGTTTTATGTTTTACTGTATGTATTTTTTTTATTATACTTTTCCCACTTTATACTTTATATCTAGTTTTTACAAGGTTATTTTTTAAATAACTACTTATTTTTTTAAATATTATGTAATCTAAGTTGTCTATAAAATCTCTTGGTGCAGTTTCAAGAAACAGATGAGTCTATGTTACTTCATTAATGATAATAATAAATAAAATAAATAAATCAATACAATCGCTTTTTTATGATCCATCGCGAAAATGTACCAATCAGAACAAAGTTTTTTGACAAACTCACAAACGAGTTATTTTGATTGGTTGATTCTCAGGATTGGATCGGAGATAAATGCCACTCACACAAATGTATAAGTCCCTTGTACATATACGAGCTAGTCACAATAACATTCTGAAAACAGTGGCGGAGACCGTTATGTCACCTACTCTAAGGCATTTCGTGGGAAGGATGATAAACTAAATTCAGAAACTTGTACTTCTCCTCTCTCATCCTCTACAATTTACGGAACAAAATCGTTGTTGTTATTGTTCTGATATTAACATTGGTGCTTAAGTAATTATTATTTTACTAATAAGTACTATGGTTCTGTGTTCTCTGAAATAAATAATTGATTATTATTATTATAACCCGACTAAATACAAAAGTCACTCTAATATATGCTAACAAATAAATAGTAATCACATAAATACTGTCTTCATTACATGTTTAATACGATAATTATCGAATCAAATTTACTTCAACCTTGTGAAACAAGCTCTCAGATTGAATAGCTATGGAAGCGGCAATAGCTCAATGTCTATTTGCTAATAGTAACCAAAATTTCAAAGTTAATTGAAAGTATTGTTACGCCCAGTGGCACTCGCCGATAATAGCGCCTACCCGAATGTGGAAAGTTCGGTGATGGAACGTTCTCGAAGGATCTCGATGTTTCCGGAACGAAGTATTAATGTTTGTTAGTAACATTATATTTACTTTGTGAACGTTGTGTATACCTGTAATTGGCATGCATATCAGCCAATTGTCAACACGCAATACTTTTTTATTTTAGATTTAAGGATATGTATGCTGGCGGTGTACCATATTAAAATAAAATAAATAAGTGGAAACACGATAACAGACCCGAATTATACTAGAGAGTTCTCGACTATTCCAGATCTTTCAAGAATGTTCCAACCTCAAACTAATTGGATAATAGACGATATTTTTAGAGACGGTTCGTTGGATACGGTATAGATAGTTGATTACTGATATTCTTTAATGAATTTCATTAATATATACATATAATAAAATAAATATGACACTACTACATGTTGTTAATTAACTTATGGTAAGGGGAAGATTGACGGCATTATTTTATTAAAATTACTTTGACGTTCAACAATAACATATTATATGTTTTGTAAAAATATTCATAAGGTCGAATGTTGCATCCACTGATCCACAAAACAACGAGATTAGTTGCAACATTTTATATGGGGGGCTTACCCTGCGCATCGGCGAAACTTTATTTCATACAATTACATTCAATTGGTCTTCCTATTTAAAAATCAACCAGTATGTTGTAATAAAAGTAATAAACGCCTGATCAAGAAGTAAAATTCTTTGCCGTAAACGTGATGAAGTCTCGCGTGGTTGAGTTACAAGTTACTATTTTCCACGGCATCTATAAGCCCTGGGCCAGAATGTTAATGATTTAATATCGGTATCCTGTGCTCCTGCTTTGCTCAGGTTTAGTGCCAATATTTGGTTGTTTCGATGTGTAATCATTCATTGCATTTATAATTTCAATCGTCCCCTTTTGCATTTCATAGATGATAAAGTTAATTTTTTCTAAGAATTTGAATCGTTCCCTTTTTCGCATATTTCATTTTTTCAACATACTCAAATGTTATGTTTTATGAAACTAGATCTGAAATCATGAGACCTACGTTTTTCTTTTTTAAAATTAACATTTTTGCATTCATGATTTTCACTTTGAATTTTGTGTTATTCTAAAACACGTAGGCACCAAATGTCCTCATATATACGGCTCAAGACGTAATGACCTTTGCTTTGCAGTAAAAAGAAGTGAAGTGACACATTTTTGTTCTCTCTCTCTCTTTGAAAGTGACAGTGGTGACATATCTAGACTTACCTGTATTGACATATAAATTATAACCTCAGAACAATGACAAGCAATATAACATACCTTTTGAAACGACAAAATGTCTGCCATCCTCACCAGGGGCAGCTGAGTTGTTCTTAAAACAAAATTTTGGTCTGTCGCAAAGAGAATTATAATTGGTCTGTCGATTCCAAATTTCAAATTAAGAGTTTGTCACGCACTCTGATATCATAAAAAGTATTTAAGAGCTTAAACATAAAAAGCACTGGAG
>NW_023591923.1:0-8808 GCF_014839805.1 Manduca sexta | reverse complement strand
TTTTACTTCAAAGCAATTCTAGAAGTGCGTTATTATTTGGTTAGTTGATGAGACTTCGTAAAATAGGCCAAAGAAAACTCAATGATAGATGTAGGATAAACGAGGATAAACTTGTTTCCGTGACATTTGACAGATTTCGCACTCCTCTGCGCTGTTCTGTTATTAATCAAACAGAAACTAGCGGTTGCAGTGAAGCGGCAAGACGGATGGCTCGACGCCCACTTATGGATCACCCACCTAACTCAATGGTCCTTGACCAAATTGTATTTAGTAGATGTAATTTTAATGTATCCGTACATAAAACAATACGTCCATATGTACCTATATAATGTATGTATTGAGAAACTAATTATGACTGGGTTATTTCATCTTAAAAATTACACATCCCAGATGTCGGAAAGCGCGTAAAGCTGTTGGTCCTGCCTCTGATCTTTCTCTGGTCATGTCGGATTTGCCGTCTCACCGGACTATGAGGGTGAAGGAACAGAGAGTGCACCAGTGTACTTCGCACACACTTGTGCACTATAATATTTCCTTGGCTGATTTCCGTTGAGATCGGCCGCCGTAGGCGAAATTCGGCTAGGAAAGATTAATTCTTTCATTGAGCAAATTATAATTAAATCCCTGAAAACATTTAAATTTCCAGTAAATTGGAAATCCATTTTCCCTAGAACAAAATGAAACTAAGTACACTGTGAAGTAAGTATCATGCAATGAAACATATACTTTGCATAAAATGCCATTTTTATAATAAAATATTTTTATGTGCAGAAATGGTCGACACAAAAGCTCTGTCTCGTCCCACACAGTTAACTGCGTATTCTAAAGCGATTGTAAAGGATTATTACATTATTTATTTAGTTTATTTAATGGATATTAGAAACTCTTCTCTCTTCGTCTAGGTGATATATTTTTATTAGATAGATGCTACGAGCGCGGTGTCACCAAGTTTAAAAATCCGCTTTTCTTTCCGTCTGTTTTTCGAGCTTGGTTTGTACCGCCAGGTGTATATTTTAGACACAGAACATTCTTTCGGAGATATCTTAAATAATTTTGCAAATTCATAGGTTATGAAATGAAATGATTTATTTTAATCCGTAAAATGTTATACATTATTTAGATTCCGTCAATATTAACTCTACCACCAGTAAAAAAATATAAAAACTTTATTAAATATATTACAAAATTAAACTTTCCCATAAAATATGTATCTTAACAAATTAAAACTTAGTTATCATTACAATCGCCGAGGCAAGTCAATTATCCCAATTGTTTTACCCTCGACGCGACGTATCGAGCAGAGGCTCGGGGCGATACAAACAAGAGGTTTTAATTAAAATCGTTATAGGGCCCGTGTCACCGCGTGTTTCTTCCGCGTGTTAATTAATCTTCGACGCCCTTATAATGTGTTTGATAATACCTGATAATTTTACATGCTCCTGGAATATTCCGCCGAACAAATGTATTTGCGATGTATACTGAAAAGTTACAAAAAAATGTCGCGCTGTTTGTGAATATGTCTTTTGATAATTATTGGTTAATATTATCTTTCTATGGTAATTTAGCATAAATTTTGTTGTATGAGTTATTACCTATATAGGACCTGAAACAGTTGAAGCTACGAAGCGTAAAATAAATCTGCCTGTCAATCTCGTTACGTATTCAAATGTTACCTGTAATTCAAAATAATTTGAATTATCTGATTTTCTTTTAGATTGAATTGGCCTATGTAAAATGACGCTTTGGGTTAGCATGGAATTATTTAAAATTTGGAACATGATTTTGCTACCTCTTGAGCGGTAAATTTAATTCTTCGGTACATGAAAACGCTTTGTGGACCAAACTTAAAATAATACGTAATATATACTTACTTAATTAAGTTTCAGATAAGGGAAAACGTCCCTTGAACTTAAGTCCCGAAGTTTCCGACTAAGGTACGTTAAGTGACCTATATTTTAGATATTTTTTTAAAGTTTGGTACACAAAACGTACCTACTTTTGTACACAAAGTATTAACCAACAATAATGGCTCACGTATGTCGTGTTCCGGTATCATCCTGTGTGTATCCGGTTACTATATAGTCAGCATAATTATTTCAACTCGCGAGGAATAATCGTCTCACGTTAGTTGACAGACGCTCTATCTGGACCCTATTCTGCTTACCATCAGGTGCAGTATGGAAATTTAAAATTTCGTCATATTAAATTTTAAAGGCTGAAATATCCATGATTATTAATTATTTTTACGTTTTTCTTTCAACTGCGAGAACTAATCACTAACTAGACGTGAATTTAAATTCTTTACTTGCCAATACTTGTTTAGTTACCCAGATTAAAGGTGCAACAAAATGTATGAAAATGGACCTTGAGGTATCGCCTTAAAACAAACTTCACTATAGGAATTTAATAATGTAATAGATTCTGTAAAAGTGTTAATGGTCTCTATTCTGCGTGCTTGTGAGCTTCATAGTGTTTAACTGGTATATTGTTATTTCGTAGAGCGCGCGACATTAAACAGGAGTGGAGCTAGCCCGTAATATAATAAATTACAATTTAATTAACGTTTTATACTTATTATCTCATTTGTTAGATGTTATTATGAAGCTTATTCGCCGAGCAGCGTCGAGATTGAATTTCCAAGAATTTCTTCTCTCCGCAAACGAAACTGCACGCTGCGGACTCGCTGCGAAATGGCTTTTAAAATTGTTCGTAAACATTACGCGAACAAATAAAATCTTCTACAATAACGGACTTTCCAGAAAAATATATCATTATAAGCGGTCCATAAACGTGCTCTGATTTCTTTCCAGAATTTTCGCATTACATTGAGTTTTAGATAATCACGGTCATGAGTCATCAAAATTCTCATCGACTTTGTTATCTCCATTTAAAGAGGTTGTCGATGTTCCCACTTTTTACATAAAAATACTTTAACCGTCTTAATTCATTATAAATTACTCTTTAATTTACTTAATACAAATTCATTATAGATAGGTAGTGGTATAATTAAACATCAATCAATTTTAAATAGCTATAAGTATCTACTCCGGTCTCTCAACATTAACTTAAAAACTATACCTCCCAATAAATAGCAGAATCTGATGTGTCTATACCTACATTAAAAGAAAAGTAATGAAAATAAAGCGAGGGACTAGAGAAAAAAAAATCTGTTATTTTTATTCTTTTCTCTTAGTTTTTTTGTTTGTGAGGGTTAGCACACATGTTAGAAACAGCTAAACGGATTTTCATGTAGTTTTCATATGTGAACAGAGTATGATTGGGAGCAAAGAAATCTTTATTTTATTACAATCGGATATTGAAAAATCATCATGTTTTGTTCATAAAAGGTGTCGATATCGCACAAAGGCTGATATATGTATATTACCCAGGTACCTTGACAAAATGTCCTACTACAAACATTAACGCTAACCAGTAACTTTATGTATAGGAATAAAATATTCTAGCGGTAGACCTACCACTGTCTTTTCTAAAAAAAAATGTGTGTATGCTTTGTTAATTATCGCTTGCTTTAACGGTGAAGGAAAACATCGTGAGGAATCCTGCATAGCAGCATTCCTGAGAAATTCTCTATAGGAATTTTCGAGGGTGTGTGAAGTCTATCAATCCGCAATAGGCCAGCGTGGTGAACTAAGGCCTAATCCCTCTCAGTAGTAGAGGAGACCCGTGGCCAACACTGGGACAGTATATAATACAGGGCTGATATTATTAGACCTATCACAAGGATATGTTATTCCCATACATTTTTTGTTTTGTATTATCGTTAAAAAACAATTGTTTTTACAAAGATAGATATTTTTTTTATGCGAGCACGGGAAAATTACTCCACGGCACATGCTGGTAAGTTGAGGGGAGTTCAATAGAATATCGACTGATAATGAGCCCTTGACAATCACCACAATAGGGGACCGGTCTATGCTTGATTTTGTACATTATTCTATATGTAATGGTTAATAATACGAAAAAGAAGCACTCCTGCGAAAACTGCATAACAATTGGTTAAAAAATTAGCGAGTAATTCATATTTAAAATATTGTAACGTGCAGAAGTGGGCGCGATGTGGGGGTATCGCTTCATCTCTTTTTTTCGCACGCGGCGTAATTCCCGATGACGTCACATGTGGATATTTCGTCTCTTTTCTGTTTCTTGTTAATTACCCCTTCCACCGAAATTCAAAGACTTATAACTTGTTGATTTTTTTACCGGATTTTTAATAATTCCTTCTGTGTTATAATTTATATTATGTAAATATTTGATAATAGTAAAGAACAAAAATGAGTCCGGTACCCTATTATCCCGGCCTGTTGGAACCGGATATACAAAGGCTGATCCCGGAACGCGACACTCTTACGTAGGCCACTATGTCGGATTTTAACACCTCGTGTACGGTGGTCGCTATCCAGGCGGATATAATATATAACGTACCACCAGCACCAGGTATCTTAGCCACGGTCTCAGGAGCTCCAGCACTGTCTATGCGGAAAGTTACTTAGCAATTTATGTATTTACATCTACCAAACATCCAAGCATCCAAATATTTTTCCAATTTCATATTTATACTAGTGGGAATAAAATAGAAATCCAACATAAAGGAGTATTAAACTGGCTGTATATTTATATAACAACCACTTTTATAAGAGAACCGAGGTAAATCTAATTTCGATGCTATTTTATTTTGCAGCGCAAACGTACTTCGTGAAATTGGTTTATTATTGGAAAATGAGCATCAAATTCATTGCAGTAGGGTTCAAAGAAGACCGCTAGAAAATAACCAAGTACGTTCTGAAGCTTTAGATGAAAATGGAAGGTAATTTATGATATGAGATATTTTTGTTTCTTGTATTAAAATAAATACTTACCTAATATTTTATTTCATAACTCAATATGATCTCTATGTTATTGTAATAAGTATTAGATTTATAAGTTAAATTATGGAATTGGGAAGCAGGCGTGATTTTTTTTTTTGTTCTTTTGGAATTGGATATCGTTTGGCACATACATGAAAGAGACCTCTGAGTATTATGTTGACTCTGTGTCAACATAATATGTATGTACTTACATATATATTGACCCAGAGAAATGTACTGTGGACTTTTATCTAGGAAAATGCTTACACGCGCGTATAGCTGTGAAAAAAACGAGTTTATTCATATATTCGTATAAGGGGTAGATATCAGTAATTTTATTTTATTGCGAAGCACGCAAAGTCTTGGTAATATTTCATATTTACAAAAAAATCCTTGAACTGCGCGGAACCCTTGCCTTTGATAAAAACAAGATTGTATTGAACAGCCTCTGTCCTCGTATTTTGTTTAAAACATCTTGGACAATACAATACTATCTTATTTAATCTCCTTATCATAGAATGTAATAGATTGGCTCATGTCTATACATTATACAAACGTATTTATAAATGATACAATCCCAATAGTACTGTCTGTCTCCTTGAAAAATTTGATGTCCTTATGTATAGAAAATTCACTAGTTACATTTTCGTTAAAACTGAAAGACTTCAGTCCCTACACAATATGGCGTTTATATTTATTAGAAAAAAAACGTTATGAATGCCCCTTTACAATATGGCGGTAGAAAAAAAAAACGTTATGTATAAGAATGGCATATCCTAGCAATATACTTACCGATAGAGTATATGATTTCCATTCATTTTTCTATTTTCTATTAGCGTTCAGGGTGGTAGAAAGGCATATAAAGGAATAAAAAATAAAAACAAATTATATAAGAAAAGGAAAGCTTAATTTTTGTCCCAAAACAATGTTAATCAAATACAAAAAGATAAAATAGCAAAGTTTATGAAAGTCGTTTTAATTTTTGCTTTATAATTAGTCCCAGCGGCAAACCAACTTCTAAAAATATTTACTTTACAAATAAAACAAGACTGTACAAAATATTGCAGTACCCTCACTAAATTGTATTTTAAATATTTATAACAAAATAATTTTACGTTCAAGTTCGGATTTCTTTTTGTACAAATACACTGAACAATAACTTACAAAGCAAATATTTAGTTGCCACTAACAATAAGACGTTTTCTAATAAATTTCGTAATAGGTACTCAATAGAAATATTAGTCTGGTTAACATTTGTATATTTTTCTTACACATAGAGATTATTTTACCAAACGGCTTTTCAATCGCTAAATTCTCAAACAAATAAATCTAAGAATACTCAATGGTGATCCTCCCAAAAAGATAATTTTCTCTTCGTTAGAACATCTTGTACCACGCAATTTGCATATTAACTATTGTCATTCATCTGCCATAATTAAAATTTGGGGTGAAACTATAGTTTAAAATAGACATGAGCGTTCGTTTCAGCATCGACCTTAGAATATGGCCTCCACAGCTGCCTAATTTCTCAGACAACACGTCACCGAGAGATGAACCGCATGTCTCGTTCTTGACATGTAGAATTTAATATAATGACACATCATTTATTAGTTGAACTCTATACAACTGTATGAAGCGACGTAACATCCTATTATTTCGTCTTGAATGATTATGAGCAATTAAATTAAAATGTAAATAGGTCCTGGGAGTAGACTCAATACGTTGATATTATAATAAAAAAATAGGATTTCAAATAATTGTGTTTTCAAAAACGAAGAGACAATGTAAATGAACGCAATGTTCCATTGTATTCTAATGCGCTCTAACATTTAATGTTCCCTACGTGCTTTGTAAAATCTTATGTATACAGCGGAGTAGGGACACATAAGCAACAATGTAAGTACTAACCAGGTCACTGAATAAGACTACTTTATAAACCGACTTCAAAAAAAGGAGGAGGTTATCAATTCGACGTGTTTTTTTTATAAAACATAGTGTTCATATTACCAGTAGTTTTTTGTTGAAATAACCTGATCTAACCATGAATCCAAACAAGTAAATCAGAACTAATTACAAAAACAAGATTTCTAAAAATACAAGCGCTAGGCTTTTATTAGTTTTTTACGTTCTGTGACATTCGTATCACATTGTTATAATTGAGATGTCAAAAAGAAACCCGTTGGTAAGTTTATACGTTTTTGTGTCACGTAATAGAATGGGAGTATACTTTACAGAAGAAACGTGTCCCAAAGGAACGTCGGCCATGGTTGTAATCATTTTTTTAAGTCGCAGTCAAAAACTGTCTCGAGAGGCTTGGCATTGCGCCAACGAGTACTGCAAGCCTCTTCATGTGTATAACTGCGGATAGTTTTGAGTAAATACTTGGCTTTTGTAACAATTAAAAATGAAAACTAAATAAATTGAATATGTCTATTTGTAGATGGGGAAAAAATCTGCTAAGTTGAGAGTTCGGTACTTAAATAAATGTGATTCCTGTCATAGACTTTATTTTCTGAAAATACCCGCCAATTTGGAAAGATTAAAATTATGCTATGTTTATGTTTTGTTTTATGTTTATTTATTTTTTTAATTTATTTCCAACAAAAACATAGTTTGTTACAGATACCACTTGCAATTTAAATGCTAAAATTAATCAATCAATTTATTTGAAATCTGAATAAGTCTTCAGGAAGGCATTTAGAAAATTGCCAGACGATGACATAAAACCCTAGAAAACTTAAGAAAACATTAAATATTTATACATTTATGTTTAGAAGTAGATCACCAAGTCCGGATACAATGTCGTGTTAAACTTTGCTAAAGCTGATTCGCATTATAAGCTGCATCAATCGCATTTACTTTCAAAATATTATCATACATTTGCAATAAATGTACATTTCATTTTATAAATGATTAATCCTTTATACAGAATCATATTGTTGTACAATTTACTTTCATTATAAGATCGGAAATAGGCTTTCACCCGCAAATTCGTTCCCGTAGAATTATTAGCAACTTTCACTGTATATCTTCGTCATTCTCGTTGTCTATATTCTCTTGTGCTATTGCTATGCATATTGCATAGGCCTCTCTTATGAGAGTCTTACACTTCTCGCTGTTTCGAAGTTGAATTTGGAATCCTTTCTAAAATCAAATTTAAACTACTTATAAATTAAGTCATGGCTAAATCAGGCTGTAAGTATTATACATCTAAATTGCGAAAGTTGCTCGCCTGATTTTAAGCACCATATAATATAATAATAAATAAATCAGTTGCAACACCAATCAAAATTGTGTATCATTAAGTTGTCTATACCTCTGTGCCGAGTTCGGTCTCCAGAGATATTAAATATTACTGTAATGCTCAAATATAATATAGTAAAAGGTGCAATTGGAATAAATATTTTCTAACCTTTAGAATTCCTATCAAAATAAAATTAACTCAGTTTTTAGTATATCATGTTGAATTAAAAAAAAACTTTACTATTTAAGACTTCAAAGGCCTGCAAAAATCCAATTTACTAACAACACAACTGTATTGAAGTATGTTATATAGGTTTCTACCCCGTAACAGGGATTAATTCCGGCCAAATCATATTTCTCTTTTAAAATTCTGTGTTTTCAACGTGATGAACGGGATTCATCAATTAAAAAAATGGCTTGTTTGGTCTGCGTGAATCGTTGGCGTGTTTCACCCTATATAATGGATTATAAATAGTATTTTAAAAAATACTATTTAGTCCATGATTCATGATCTAGTTATTGCTTTAGGCACATGGCACGAAATGGCAACGAAATAAAAAATTGAGAAAGACTAAAATAATGAATTGGTAACTTAATTGTCAGTAAAGAGCTCGCTGTTATTTAACAGTTGACGACATCTACAGAGTAGGATCGAACCCAGATTATTGTACTCCAACTCCATTCAGTTAACAGACCACTT
>NW_023591922.1:0-10481 GCF_014839805.1 Manduca sexta | reverse complement strand
GTAGGTCTCTCATACATGAGAGTCCACCTGGGAAGGTATCACCGCAATGTTTATTTCTGTCGCCAAGCAGCAGTTGTAGTCACTGTTATGTTCCGGTTTGAGAAAAACATTGTAGCCACTACTACTGGACATAATAAGACCTAACATCTCGTGTCACAGAATGACGAGCGCAGTGTAATACCAAACAATACTTTGTAACTCAAGGTGTTGGATGGTGTTTCTACTGTTTATGGGCGGTCGTATTACCATCAGGTGACCGGCAAGCTTGTCTCGTCATACAAAGCAATAAAAAATATATTGTCTCAGTATAAGTTACCATGAACCGAATAACTTTGCGTCCGTGTGTATACAGGAAAGCAAGCGCGAGCGGCGGCTGGCGGACGAGGACGCGCTGCGCAAGATCAAGCAGCTCGAGGAGCAGAAATACGAGCTGCAGAAACAGCTCTCCTGCGCCAGGCCCAATGCGGACCCGCTGCACGGATTCTCCAGGCCATTCGCTGGCTCGCCGGTTAGATCGCATTCATTTGTATTACACGTTATTAGGATAGACAGACATATGATCGAGTGACGTTTAAAGATAATATGTAATGGAATATCATATATGCTCTTAATTACTACCTACTATTTTTAGGACTTGTGTGCTAGTTAGAAAAACATACTGGCTAGTATAGTCCCTGGACATATTAGATTTGATCTAGTTCTAGTGAATACCACTACGCAATAAATTGGCATATAATTTATTATTTAGATTGCAATACAAAACTTTATTTTCAGGAAGAAGAAGCGCTGCTGAACGAGATGGAGGTCACGGGCCAGGCCTTCGAGGACATGCAGGAGCAGAACTCGCGGCTGATACAACAGCTGCGCGAGAAAGACGACGCTAACTTCAAGCTTATGTCGGAGCGGATTAAGGCGAACTCGCTTCACAAACTGTTGCGCGAGGAGAAACAGCTGCTTCAGGAACAGGTCAGGATCATGAGCCTTCCAATGCTAAATAAACATTCATACCCCAACTATGGGGCATGGATTATTGAATTTTTTCGTCCATATTTATTTCAATATTCATCAAAATTTCTTTTTTAGCCATATGTACTTTTAGCCTATCTTTTACTACTACAATTGTAACGTCACAACTAGTAAATAATATTGTTATGTGCAGGTAGTGACACGCGACCAGCAGATTGAGTCGATGGGCGCGGTGGCGCGCCGGCTCGAGGAGAAAGAGCGACTGCTGCAGGCCACGCTCTCCGCCGTCGAGAAGGAGCTGCTCCTGCGCCAACAGGCCATGGAGATGCACAAGCGCAAGGCCATCGAGTCCGCACAGTCCGCCGCTGATCTCAAGCTGCATCTCGGTAATTATGGCAAATTAGTTTAGTTTCGTCACATGTCTCACAAGAAGAGTGCCAATACCATGAACTGGCGGATCGCGCTGTAATATCAAGGGCCATGACCGAGACTTAAAAAAGATACAGGATATCGAGATTAAAGACAGACAGAGAAGATCAACATTGTTACTTGACTATGCTTTTGTTTATGTAGCAGTTGCATGTGAGATCGAAATTAAAGACTGCAGCGCAGACGAGGATTCGATTTCTCGCCCCTCTCTCTGTCTCGCTCACGCCGAGGTTAATATGGTCTGTAATTTCGTTGATTGGTGTCACACAAATAGTAGTTAGCTAAAGATTAAAAATTATATCAAGTGTCTATTGCTACAAATTCATGTGACCTCATCCTGGTAGGCACAATTTCTTTAGCTATTCCATTCAATATTTACATCTCGTATATTTTTTTCTTTAAAATACTCAAGGTAAGAATTCTAGCTATATATTAAATAATTTGTTTACAGAAAAATACCACGCGCAAATGAAGGAAGCACAACAAGTGGTCGCGGAGAAGACCAGCGCGCTCGAGGCAGAGGCGTACAAAACTAAACGGCTTCACGTGAGTTAAATACTTCATCCATTATTTACATTTGAGTTTTTGTATAAAACCACGCCTTCCGTGCCCCCAACCCCGCAATTTGACTATTCCTTAGACCACAGGGTCTAAGGAATAGTCAAATGTTGGAGCTAGGAATTACTGTGGAGGAGTTGAATGCCCAAGTACCTATTATGTCTCTGTAGAAGCGCATTCACAAATATTTTTGTGCAACAAGTGTTAAAGGTGAGTTGAGATTGTTTAACTCTGGTGATTTCTTAGCTTGATAATGTGTTTGTGTAAAATACCCCAGTATAGGCTTTATTTTTATTATAAACATATGTATGACGAAAATTGACAGGAGGAATTGGCTATATTGCGGCGTAAGGCAGAGAGGATGAAGAAAATGGAGCAAGCCGGCAGCAGTATGGACGAAGTGTTGCTCGAGGAGATCAGGGAATACAAGGAGACGCTCACATGCCCGTCTTGCAAGGTACATCTAACTTCATTAATACCAGTCTATTTGGTGTGTTTTCATTGGGGTAGTATTGTAATGTATTTAAAACTGAATAAGTTTAATTAAAATGAGGCAAAATGTGTAATATTTTAACGTTCTGTATGTGATGCAGGTAAAACGCAAGGATGCGGTGCTGACGAAGTGTTTCCACGTGTTCTGCTGGGACTGCCTGCGCACGCGCTACGAGACGCGCCAGCGCAAGTGTCCCAAGTGTAACGCGGCCTTCGGCGCCAACGACTACCACCGCCTGTACCTCTCTACCTAGGCACCCCCACCGCATCGTGGGGACCCGGACCGCGCCTACTGGGTCCCACCTTTAGATTGTAAAGTTACGCCGCACTTGGGTGCAGGTACATGGATAGAAAGAGGTTCTAAAAACCACGTGACAAATGGTACGCTCGCCCTGTGTTTTATCGATATCGATAGCGCGGGGCTGGATCTCGCGGTAGTGACGTGTCGTCGCACCCTCATACTGAGTTAGGCTTAAGATTTTACCCCTGCGATAGATCGGGCCACACGATACCGTGCTGTATACTGCAGGATCTCAAGATCTTAAGCACGCTTCACACCTATCTATTTTTGTCTCACCAATTATTATATTGTTATAAATATGGTACGATGATCCTTGGTCAGGCCACGCGTGTGGTTGTGACTCCGGTTTATTTTGCTACGACATATCACAATATATAGAAGTTATTGTATTAGTTATTGGTCCGTTACACCATGCAAGAGTCTAATTATATAGAGTACGGCTGGTTATAGAAAATCGCATCGATAAAAAGCCGACTTGTCAAATGTTTGTTTATTGTATATCGACTATGCGTTGAAGTATTGTTGGATCCACTGTGCAGTGTCAGTGAATTGGTATCAATATTCCACATAACCTATGACGTTTGCTTTAAAAAAGAATATTTGTCTGATACATAACTTTATATGATAATACAATTCAGATTTTATTGAATATATAACGAATTTAATGTAAATGCTGCGCTAGTGAATTTGAAGTGCGTGTAAAATGATTGTTGGTTGTCCGTAGCGAAACACGAATGTACAAACAAGATTGTTCGTGCGATGAGGCACGATGTTGTTGCAATGGTTTATTCAGAATCATTCGCAAATACTTTTCTCATTCCTAATTAGCTTAAAGTAATGACAGCAAATCATCCTTTGTCTAAATATGTAAGGTAAAGTTAAATGCATTTCGTAGACTTGTATATTGGTTCAGTTTTATATTGATGTTGTATAATAATTATATCATGAAATCGAACAAGTCGATGTCAATCTGTATTTTAGTTTAAGATTTATTTTGTATAGGAAATGAAACGAACTCGTCAGAGTGAATTAAATGAAGTTTTTCTGTCACGCAAATTTTGATAAACTTTGTAATCAGTATCTAACCTTGGTGTAGTGGGTGTAATAGTTTTGAATTCAGATTTTATAGCACTATTTATAAAAGTAAGCAGTAGGTTCGTTGTAGGTAGTTAAGAGAAATGGAGATTTTAGTAAATTATGACGTTGCGCAGGAGTGCATGCCCGTACATATTATACTGGTTATATTACATTTAATAGTAATACATATTATCTTACTAATATTATAAATGCATAAGATTGTGAAAATCTTTGGATGTTTCTATGTTTGTTGGAAGTAAACGCAGGATCAACTGAACGGATTTGTATGATATTTGGCACACGGGTAGACTATGTCTTGGATTAACACATAACTATTTCATCCCTGTAATTTGCTCCTATTTGTTCAACTAGATGGCGCTTTGCGTTCTAAAGTGTTTTGGGCACTTTTCTAGTGGAGAAGGCTCTCACGCGGACGAAGCCGCGAGCAACCCCTAGTTATCCATAAAATAAGTATATATTTCATCATATCTCACTCCTTTAATACTTCCATATTTCCACGGGGAGGGCATAAAGATCCTAGACAAATACCTATATTTACAAATCTTGTCTGTTTGTATATTACTATATTTTAGTGTTCTCATACAAGTAGCGTCGAATCGTGGCCTTAGGTTTGTCTTGCTATGTTAATGTATATGAATGAGTAAATGAACTCAAGTCAAACTTATTCGGAATTTGCGCGACAAAAAAGCATTGTAGGTGACATTAAATATCATTGTATTCGTTCAGTAGTAACCACGCAGCCCACTGACTGATGTACTATTTATATATTTTAGGTTAATTTTTTTCACTGGGCTTACAACTTGTTGGCATGAATGAAAGAGTATACGTAAGTGAATGCTCCGGGAAGCGTATAGCAGAACTGTAGTTTGATAGCAATAAAATAATGCCTATATCAGTAACTGTTATGCCGCTGTAATTGTTGCTAGATTTGAAGATTTATTGTATTTATCATATTAACAATCTATCTTTCATTTAGTTGGTGTGATCACATCGGTTAGGTGAAATGTGTCTGCTGTAAAATATCGGGGATCAATTTATTTGACAGTATTGAGTTATTTATAAAGTGAATGAAAATATTTCTACTAGGAGCTTTGTTAAGTTTTCATGTTATCGATAAGGTACCTTTCGTTGTTAGGCGTAGGGATTATCAACTTGACTATGTAACTACTAGTTGGACGTGAAAGTTCTTCGAATTTCAACCTAATGTGTATAGAAACTGAATTAAAATAAAATTCAATTGGTAATAATAGCTGTTGTAAAATATTTTTGTCCCTCGCATCGTATGTTCCTTAGGTATTTGGGGCATCTTTACGTGATATCAAATGTTTAAATGCCGATATGTGCAATAACAAATTCTGATATTATAATATTCGGAGAACTCCTATACAATTTGGTAATAAAGTCAAACTATGTAAAATATAAATTTTGAAACGTATAAATCTAAAATGTAATATTTTAATGAAGTATGTCAAATAAATGTCTCAAATTAAAACTGATTCTCATTGAAATTTTAAGAGCGGGTGTTATTATTAAAGTTACGATATTTCGCTTACGTACGATTGAAACGATTTCGATCGTTCTCTGATCGATCGCCAAAATGGACCAATCAGAATAGAGTTTGTCCGACATGCTGGCAGATGACATGATTTTAATTGGTTTATTCTCGGGATCAATCCAAAAACAGCGGATTGAGATGTTTATCGATTTTGGAGTTTAAAAATGAAACAAATGTTTTCCATGATTTTCATTATATTTTTCTATGTACATACTCCCTATGTATTTACATAACGTGATTTTACAATTGAAAGATACCAAGTACATGCTTAATGGTTATAATAAATTCACTGACGTGGGATGTGAGATGTTAAAACATTTCGGTTTCCAGTATAACGTTACAAAACTAACGGTTAGCACCTGAAGCAAGCGATGCGTATGGACGAAGCAATCTGGTTTGTACTATTTACATTTAAACTTTACAATATCGATGCTCTAGCCACGTCACCTCATTGTTCTGTAGCGCCAACGTATTCTAACCAACACTTACAATAAACGTAAATATAATTTCAGTCTCATTCTTTAAATATTCCTTTTCACTTGCAATTTCATGAACGTAAACATACAGGCGGAAATTTAATATATCTATACTCATTCTGTTTAGATTTGATTGTCATTTAAATACAGAAAATAGTTATTTCAACACACGGAATAGAAAACTGATGTACTAAAAAATACATTCGAACGAACTGTACAGGTTAATCATAATCAAATTTGATCAAACATTTGTATATTGGAATAATACTCCGAATTGACTAGATCACAAAAATAAATATCCCTGATTGCGTGCCTTACAATGTGTTAATGAAAGCGTGTCATGGTTAATAGATGACAGACCTCTGTGATCCCCAGGTCAGCGTCATGGTAATTACAATAGCTAGCACTAATGGCACTTAAAATACTTCAACATGCCGCGATGACACCCTTAAGACAGTTCACGTCGTAATAATTGCGTTAAAATTAAATATAGGATGCTTTCTTTATCAATATTTGGCAACACAGTGCGTCATCGTAGTACTTCTCCACGTGAACTGTCAAAAGCGTACGTACCCTCGGCCCTACCCTAGCAAGTCAAAGGAACATAACGACATTTTCATATCATCGATAAATTCTTACTCGACGGGCTCGTGACAACACTACAATATCATGAAAAAGAGTTTCATGTTCGTAAAGTATTTAATGTAATAAACATTATCGATAGAGAACTCGATAAAATGGAGACATTCTGGATCCAGCGCCGAAAACTCACGCACACATAAATATGCTGAAATTTATAGTTGAAAACATGTTTAAATGCATTTAGGAATGATGAATATTTTCTAAAAGTAATGAAGGAAGTTATATAAAAATAATATGTAAGATTAGACAGGATTCAAATGGTATATAAGTAACATTTGAAAGTTTAATTATGCGCGAGATCCATCGAATTCAATTACTCATACTTATTACCGACAAAACATTTCCAACCACGTGACATTACCTACGAACAACGTGACACATTCATCTAACATTTTCTACCTACGAAACGGCTCGTCCACACAATTCCATATCAACAAACATTTCTTACTATAACGAAGTGCTACTAGAATTCGGATCGGACGAGTGACAATACGACGGATTCACACTTATTAGTTTGCGTATTTAACAACTATCCCATGAACTGCACAAATGGAAAATCCTAACGGGCGTTTTGCACTGATGAATGTCACTTTTGTCACATATTTTGGCTTCCATCGACTGCGTGGGGACGGGAGTCGATGGCACTTCAGCTGCTGTGTAATGATGGGTGGAACTCGAACCGGCGTTGAGTCTCATGTCGAGGTGCAGCGAGCGGACACTACGCGGCCGACTGCACGGGACTGCGAGCCGCGCCCACACACTCCTGGAATTAAATAAAAACTTTATATTGATAAGAAAAGGATAGACTACAATTTTGAAATTGGAGAAAAGTTAAAAAGGAATTAACAAAAGTTAAACTACTTAATGGAATGTGTAGGTACCTGCTCGATAAATTCTATGTTGTCCTGTTCATCGCACTGTGGCGGCCGCTTTTTGAGCGTCTGAAAAGATTTCGCCGGTGTGATTATGAGACTGAAAGGGAAACAACACCTCATGAATTTATTAAACAATCAGCAAAAAAAATATTTAAATTATAAATGACGCTGCAATGTACCTGGCCTAAATAATATACAGCTGTTCATAATTCTAGCGATACGTATATATTGTGATTTAAAAAAATGATATGTACAAACAATTATGTATTTACAACGTGCTCCAACGTCGCGAGTCAACGCAAAAGCTTTCGTTGTGAAGTCATTATGTTCTCTCTATGTGTATTGAAATAAAAAAGGTAATTGCATTTTACTATTATGATTCGGTGCATTTTCAACGGGTAGATAGTTTAAAAAGTGACAACAAGGGAAAATAGATCTAATAGTTTTGTAAAAGACAAAAATAATCCAAGTGTAAGTTATTTTTGTGCTGTTAAGATACTAAAATAAATGTAGACCAATCTGTTAATTTTTTAAGAAAAAAACAATTCACGAATAAAATAAACACAATTCAATGTGGCTACCATTTAACATTACATCCTGAAATCAACAAAACTCCTGATCAGTGTTTCGGGATCGATCACGAGAATAAGCCAATCAGAACAAGTCTTACCTAAGCATGACAAAAGAACTGTATTCCGATTGGTCAATTTTCGCTATCGATTCAAAGATTTTTAAAATTAGCCGAAAATACGGTGTATTGTAACAATCGACATTTTACTGAGAGAACATGAGGACCGGTGCATCTAAAAAGCGTAATGTAAAGCTTTCCAATGCATATTGACCTTGTCGTTTTATTCTTGACTCGAGATCGCCAAGCAGGGCCTGAATGGTGTAAATACCTGTTTCATACGAGTATCTGACGAGTTAAACTGAACTAACTAAGCTATTGATGATGTGTCACTCGGTTACTCTCATGCATTGACAATAGATTTTTATTTCATTTGGTACAAGGTTTTATCAATATTTTAAGGGTTCAAATAATTTTATATCTTTGTTAATGTTCATTTTTATGGGTGTATCCAGTTGGGGTATATGACAAGAGGGATCCCTTCCAGGTATGGAGTGTAGAGGCAAGAAGCACCATCTTATATGGGAACAAGTTGAATAAGTGTCCAATTCAAGAACCCACAACAATAAGGTACCGTAGCAAGAGGGTATGACATGAATTTGGCAGTTGTAAATGGAGTGAAGTGACCTTAGTTATTTTTTATATTTAGTGACATGTAGTTAATATACAGAGGTTAAAATAACTGCAGTATATAATACCACAACTATGAGAATGCGAAAGCCTTTTTTTGTTTTATCCATTATTAATTGTAATAACTTGTGGCCTACATTTAAAAATGACCCACTTGCTACGGGTGGCGGCACTATAATTTGTCGCTATTCGAGTTTCATACACAAGTTCTTGCCTCTATTCTCTTATTTCTGGATTTTGTGTGAATCATATTGACTCAAACACTTTTTTGACAGTAAATTCCTTTAAATTTTTTTGACAGTAAATTTCCTTTCTACTAGAACTAACTAATGCTAGACAATATAAAGTATATACTCACTTCGACACTCTGCCTGTAGTGGTCCATCAAGTTCTTACTCGCGTCGAGTTCGGCGAGTTTTTTCAACACCACGTCTGCGGCGTTCTTTTCCGTGCTGTCTATCCTGTCTCTGCAATTAGCACAAACGTATGGGACACGCTACTAACTACTGCGCAGTGGCGGCTTCGGATGAGAGAACGGTCCCACTGGGATTAGGGTTGGTGTAGTTACTGTGTTTCGCTGTCTCGGAAGTATTGTGTAACGTAATGTTTAGTATAGACGCACAGGTGTCGTCATGAACGCAGGAAAGAAGTCGATGTGTCTATTTCCTATAAGGTAAATTAAATACCAACATCAATTAAAAAATATATCTATCTTTGACCGAATATGCTAATTTCGCCGAAAATCATAGATGTATAAAAAGTGCGAATAAATTTGTATTTTTTTATTACTTTCTTAGCTGTCTAATTGCCGATTAGTTATGAATGTGCGTTTCATACAATTTAATCTTAAATCACAAAAGCTGTACTTCTTATAAAGAAGAACCGCCACTGCTACTAGGCTACCAAAGGTCACAACAGACGTTAACTACAGCCACAGGTCGATAGCATAACTCATAATAGCGGGTACAACACTACTCATCGACATGTCGACTCTACATATCCACAGTAGCTCCTTACAGCCACGATATATACATATATAGGGTGTAAACACCAACACGTGACATCAGCAGGTCTACGCAAGAGCTGAAGCGTCAATATCCTGTTAGCTTACACGATTCCGTTCAACAGCGATGTCGATACCCATGTACCTGCGGAGCGCAAACAATCGTCTTACAATTGTATGTGTGTATGTGTGTGTGCGTGTGTGTGTGTGTGCGGGTGCGCACCTGAGCGCGTGCGCGAGGCGCGCGGCGTCGGGGTCGTCGTGGCGCTGCGCGGCGGCGGCGGCGGCGAGGCGCAGCGCCAGCAGCAGCTCGCTGAGGCGCGCGTCGAGCGCCAGCGCGCTGCAGCAGCCAGCCGCGCTCACGTCCTCCGCCTCCGAGCGCTGCCGCAGCGCGATGGCGGCCGACAGGTTGCGCAGCGACTCGCGCTCCGACGCAGACGCCGACTCGCCCTCTGTGCGATTGAGACGAGTTTATTCAACATACACCCAAATGCACGGCGTAGATATTTCCTATTATTATGCATGGTAAAAAAACAAGACCGTATTTCAAAATTAAAAAATTGGAAAATAACTTAAATTCATTGAAAGACATATTTTCGCCAACATACAAACCTTTATCGATATCTCCCGCAAAGTCTCGCTCGGGCGAGAGTTCGTCGCCGCTCCACGCGCCCGCACCCTCAGCACCAGACCACCATTCTTCCGCGTATTCTATAAAATTCAATTTATAACAATTAAAACACTGCGATTGCAATTGTCATGTGATAAATAATAAATACTTATGTCATTATTTTTTCTAGGAATAGGTACTACAAGTCTATAAGTATA
>NW_023591921.1:0-4325 GCF_014839805.1 Manduca sexta | reverse complement strand
GCTACCATTATAAAATTACCAATCAAAATGAAGTTTGACATATTTATAAATTATTAATTTCAATATAACCTATCAATTGGTTTATGATTAGCACTAACTTGTAATTACCGGTTGGTGTAGTTTATTGAAATCATACAGCGTATCTACGTAATTGAATCCATTGGCTCAAGATATATATACCTATATAATATAATTACAATATCAACCCTATATTATATATTGTCTAATTGCTAGGCACGGAACTTCTCAGGTATGCAGATTTCCACGATGTTTTCCTTCATCGTTAAAGCAAGCGATAATTCACAAAGTACACATAATTTTAGCAGTCAGAGGTGCGTGTCTTGGTTTTGAATCCGCCGACATTCGTCTTGGCAGTCCAACTCCAACTAGGCTCTTGCCGTTGCGTTGTTTGGATAAACATCTTGAAGCAATCGTTACGGTTTACAAACAAACAGACGCCCACTTTATATATAGGGAGCATGTAATTGGCGTACTCGGAAACGAAATTACGAATAATACGCTCGCAATATCATGTAAGGGTGTGTTCAAACTGGTGCGATCAAACCAAGGCTTTATTAATGCGGGAAATGTAAAACTACGAATCTGAATAGCATCGAAAATGACTGGCATTAATTACTCCTTTGCCAGTTACTGGCGCTTTTCGTACTTTGTTAGCACAATATCTGGCAAAGTGATGATAATTAAGCATCGTTTGTATATCGCTCCGATATTCCTTACATTATGTAAGAATAATGAAATCGATTGCTTTTAATTTTATCCATGAAACTTATACTATCTCGGTTGCGTAGTTGAACTGCATGCGTGGTACGGCAGCGCACTGAGGTCTGGAATCCCGGGTCGGGCAAGGTGATATTTGGGTTTTTCTGCTCGATATCAGCCCAGCAGTCTGGAATATATGCCTGATATGGCGATAG
This sequence comes from Manduca sexta, assembly GCF_014839805.1. Taxonomy (NCBI): domain Eukaryota; kingdom Metazoa; phylum Arthropoda; class Insecta; order Lepidoptera; family Sphingidae; genus Manduca; species Manduca sexta. The sequence continues at coordinate 3,390 of NW_023591921.1, read as the reverse complement.
GCCCGCCTATCATATCTTGGAACGGGACACACTTGGCGAAAAGTGGGTGCCCTGGTTGCGCTTATGCATACCTACCCTTTCGGGAATATATGCGTGATATTTGTGTGTGTGTGTGTGTATGTGTATAATTTTTTTTTAATTAATGCGTTACCGAACATAAAGCTACATTAACTTTCTATTATAGTTTAATTTCTGTGTTTCAGTGTATAGCAGTGTTGGAGGTTTATTTTTTTTAATTCAAATTTCTTTATTTGTAAAACAAGAGTATACACACAAGATATCCAAGTTGTTCAAATATAAATCTAAAGCGTCCCGTCATGTTTGGCCTGCGTACCGTACAAATATCAATAAGTAAAAATACAAAGTATAATTTATTTATCTGTACTTATATTTAATGTTGCCTTTATGAAACGCGTTCGCCAGTCTGAACACACCTTATTTACGAAACGCTTGTAAGTAAATAGCAAACAGCGCGATCTCGTTTCTTTGAATCTAACAATTTTAAGATACGTTTCATGTTCTTTGAACAAATGTAATCAGGAAGTTTTGCTCAGTTAGTGTACACAAATTGTGCGATAATTAGAGTGGCTCGGCGGGGGTTTTTCTTGGATTATACTGTTTGGCAACCGGCATGGATTCCCCGCGTTTTCGAAACAAGGAATCCTATGAAGTATTAAGAAAAATATTTTGAATGTTAGTCAATCACGCATAAATTTTTGGTTTGAATGAATAAGGGAAACAGATCGACATTCCCAAAAAATACATCAATAATTTTAATTTTTAAGATTCAATTTCATCCGGCCAAAATACGTGAATTTTTATGTTGGACAGTATTTCCGGGATATAGCAGGTGCGAATAAAATCCGGTTATTTAAAAATCTCTAAGGTAAGCACTGAATCTTGATCAATTCTATTTCTTTGATACAATATTTCTAACTAAGGAATAAAATAGTTTCTAATTCCTACTAAATTCTGCGAAGATTTTCACCCACAAAAACTGAGCATTGAAAAAGGGAGATTACGAGTATTAAACGCTAACAATGGAAACAATTAACAGAAGGAAATTTGAAGGAGATATAGACGCATAGCCTTCCCTCAATATGAAATGTTTAAATGTATGTGGTATACACGAATAAAGCCGTTGGAACTCTCTCCGGTAATGTCGGATTGCCCTCTCACCCAACTATGAGAGTAAAGGAACTGAGAATGCCTGTGTATTGCGCACACACTTGTGAACTATAATCTCCTGCGTACCTGGCTGATCTCCATTGAGATTGGCCCCGTCGCCGAAATTCGGCTAAGAGGGATTCATACATGAATAACGAGTTGGTTATATCCCTCGTTTGACAGCATTCTCGCCAGACTAGATAGAACCTCAAATTCAACACATAGTGCAAAGCCCGCCATAGTGGCGCATCTAAGTATCTTGCGTTTCAATATCAGCCTATGCATTCTAGGCGGCATGATTCTGTCGACTGGCGAACGGTGATCATCTAACATCAGAAGGCATTCTAGACATCCCACTCCGCTTAACATCAGGTGCAGTGGAGTCAAATAGCCTTGTCGATGTAAACATGGCATAGAGTATTCTAGTCCTCTCCGACTAAGCGGCGGCTCCGAATATTAGGCGAGGCTAATTGGCGTCCAAAACCGCCGCAGCTTCGTTCATTTTCCTAATACATCAAATGCCAAATCTTACCCATCATCAAATGCCCAGTATTTTTTATTGTTATTAAATATTATTACACAACCTAAAATAAAGAGAATGATACTGGAACACAGTTGAGGAACAGGAGGTGTGCCTTCTTAGATTGAAAAGTAAGATTTTGCTTATTTATAGGCGGTGGTAATTGTCTACCATCAAGCGCCTGATTACAACTAAAAGGCTTCGCGCAAACAATGCGCAGTTTTCTGAACTGTCTGTTTTTATGCATGAAAATTACATATAAAAACTCATTGAAGTCCTTTTTGATGTTGTTGTTATGCAACAAGTTAACGAGGTCTGTGTCTTGCCTAAAAGGCAAAGCGATGACAACTCAAAAGATGACGACCGTACTAAATAAACAGACAAAAGCCAGCGTTCAAATCAGAAATATAAATTCGATTTCCCTGGTTATTATTTAAAGTAATCTGGAGTTTCAATTATACGAAAAAGGGCCGGGCTGCGTCCGGTGTGAAGAGAGGCCTTCCAGAAACCTCAAGGAATTCAATATTTTATTAAAACATTTGAATGATTAAAGACAATGGGATTGTGTTTTGAAATTTGAAATATTGTGAATGAATGTATTTGTTTATGTTGGAGTTTTGTTAAATATATTATGTACTCTTAAGAGGATTAAAGAGGCTTTAAGAAAGCGATGTTATATATATTTTTTTTTAAGATCAATACTTTATGATAATTACATAATTCTATATTGATTTAAGTCGTCATATGCACTTAATTTTGTGTGGTTGTACAACTATATAAAAAAATATATAGTATAAAATATTAAATCCAAGTAAATTACTCAGAAGTTGCGTATTAAACTTTATAAGACATTGAAGACTGTCTTTTTCCATTAAAAGTTTGAAAAAATATAAAAATCGAATACTGACAGCCAGTTGGAAAGTTAATTTTCCGTTGAAGATAGAAATAACAGCCGCTGGAAGATGAAAATGTTTACGAATTTTCCCAAGAAACAAAATTATTTTCTTGTCAATCGGATAAGTTTTTCTTTACCCTTTACGGGGAAAGTTTTCATGAGATAATGTATATTTTTTTTTATGAAAGGTATAAATAATATTATTCTATGTAAGTTGGAACGCTATTTGCTTATCTGAAAGTTTGCCTAAAAACAATTTAATGGAGAATAATAATATGCATTTATACATATAAAGAGAACAATTGCAATGTTCTCAAATTATTAGAATTTTGAACATTTTGTGACCAAACATTGATTAGATTAATGAATAATATTCATTGCCATTCCATAAGCTTCCAATAAATTTGGCGGTGAAATGTTACTAAGCATCCAGAGCCTGATTAAGTAATTCATTGATTAAATTGATTAACGTTTATTGATACGATTAAAAGCATATGAGAATTCGATTACTTTATCAAAGAGTTTCATAACGCAAATAAAATTACACAGACTGCTAGCACTGTAGAGTTTCAAATTTCTCACTATCATAATTTGATATTCACTACTTGTCGCTTTATAATAAAATAAATCTCAAGTTTATTCTTTGCTTACCGCTGTATGGGCCCTTTTAATAAATTAATCTCATCTTTGAGTACGATCTCATGTAGAATTTTAATGTATTGAACTATGAACAAACATAGCTTAAGACGTCACTTGAGAGCTTGCTCTCATCTGAGTCGGCGTTGCCTAATAAATAAAACTCAGCTTT
>NW_023591920.1:0-17705 GCF_014839805.1 Manduca sexta | reverse complement strand
CCACTCCGGAGTCGGTCGCAGCGGCCCTCTCCAGAGCCGGTGAGTGTCCCGCGGACGCAATCAAGGTGGGGCAAATTCGCCCCGATCGCTCCGGCGTTGGGACCGCCTGGGTTCGTTTGCCCATAAAGGCGGCCCAAAAGGTGAAGGGGGCGGGACGAATTTTGATCGGTTGGACCGCGGCTCGAGTGACCGTCCTCGAGTCGCGGCTCCCTGCGGTGCTTCCGGTGCCTGGAGAGCGGGCACGTTAGGGAGCGCTGCGACTGCGCGGTGGACCGCAGCGAGTTGTGCTATCGCTGCGGTCAAGCGGGCCATAAAGCCCGCGAGTGCAAGGCCCCGGCGAACTGCGCAGTCTGCGCTGCCGCCGGCAGGCCCGCCAGGCACCGGCTCGGGGAAGGCTTGTTCTGCCCCTCCCGACGCAACCGGCGCCGCCCCCAAGGAAGGAATGCCGCCGCGGCTGAGGTTCTGTCCCAGCCGCAGGCGGCGGGCCCACCGCAACCAGTGGCCGAGATGGACGTGGAGGAGATCGCCCATCAGTAATGGACCTAAGTTTTCCTCCAGGCGAACATCAACCACTGCGCCCGCGCCCAGGACCTGTTGTCCCAAAGCCTGGCGCAGTGGTCGGTGCAAGTGGCCGTGGTCGCCGAACCGTATTTTGTCCCTCCCCGAGATAACTGGGTAGGGGACATAGAAGGTTCGGTGTCCATCATCACCAGGGTGCTGCTGGCTCCCCGCCCTTCGCAAAAGTCGAGAAGGGCCAGGGATGCGTCGCGGCTCTGTTGGGGACTTGTGGATTGTAGGAGTTTATTTCTCCCCAACAGACCTCTGGCCGAGTTCGAATCTTTCTCGTTCGGCTGGGGCCCTGGTTGAGCAGGGCCAACCTCACCCGGCGATCGTCGCCGGCGACTTCAACGCGAAGTCCGCGGTCTGGGGTTCGCCGGCGACCGACGCTCGCGGTGAGGTCCTGGAGGAATGGGCGATTTCCGTCGGCCTGGTCGTCCTGAACAGGGGTCGGTGGACACGTGCGTGCGGCACAACGGCGGGTCTATTGTGGATTTGTCGTTTGGGAGCCCCGCCGTCGCACGTCGTGTCCAGGGCTGGAGAGTCCTCGTGGGCGTGGAGACGCTGTCGGACCACCGTTATATAAGGTTCGATGTCTCCGCGCCCCCGAGTATCCGGGCCCAATAGTACTGGTGGACCGAGTGCCCCTCGACAGGACGGCCCGCGGTGGGCGTTAAGGCGCCTCGACAAGGAGGCCCTAGAGCTGGCCGCTCTGGCATGTCTGTGGCTCCCCGAGCCGGAGGGTCCGGTTCGGGTAGAGCAGGAGGCGGAGTGGTTCGGGGTGGCAATGTCGGATGTCTGCGACGCCGCCATGCCCCGGGCGCTCCGTCGTCCTCCGCGGCGGGAGGTGTACTGGTGGTCGGCGGAGTTAGCGCAGTTGCGCGCGTCTTGCGTGGCTGCGCGCCGCCGATGCGCCAGGCATCGCCGCCGCCGAATCCGAGGAAGAGACCACGAAGACCAGGAGCGGCAGCTCTACGGCCTCTATAAAGAGGCGAAGAGAGCGCTGCGGGTGGCCATTCACAGGGCCAAGGTCGCGGCACGTAGGAGTTTTTGGAGACTCTCGACGCGGACCCGTGGGGCGCCCATACAAGCTAGTTATGAACAAGCTTCGTACGGCGGCGCCTCCACTGTCGGAGAGTCTCAGGCCAGATTTATTGGCCAACGTTGTCGCGGCCTTGTTCCCGGCCACCGAGGAGACCACTTCCTCCATCGATGGCGCCACCGGAAGTGGCGTCATCGTCGTCGGAACTTTCGGCAAGGGATATTCCAGAGGTTTCGCCCGCGGAAATGCGGGCGGCAGTGTTTCGACTGCGGGCAAAAACACCGCCCCGGGTCTCGACGGCATCCCCGGGAAAGCCTGGGTGTTAGCCCTCGAGTACTTTTTGGGGGCCGCGGCTCCGCAGTCTATTCTCCGCCTGTATGGTGCAGGGCGTCTTCCCGGCGCGTTGGAAAGTCGGGAAGCTCGTCCTGCTTAAGAAAGAGGGGAGACCCGCAGAGTCGCCGTCGGCCTACCGGCCCATCGTGCTGCTCGACGAGGTCGCCAAACTTTTTGAGCGTATTATACACGCGCGCCTCGTCGAGCATCTCGAGAGGGTCGGTCCAAATTTGGCCGACAAACAGTTTGGCTTTAGGAGTGGACGCTCAACTGTCCACGCGATTCTGCGGGTCAAGTCGCAGGCGGAGGCAGCAGTGGCCAGGGGAAAGGTCGTCATCGCGGTTTCACTCGACATCTCCAATGCTTTCAATTCGCTCCCTGGCCATGCATCAACGAAGCACTGCGGTACCACGTGGTGCCGCCCTATCTCAGGCGTTCTGGTGCACGCGTACCTTCTGACAGGTACGTGGTGTATCCGGCGCCGACGGGTGGCACCGAAGAGCGATGTCGTGCGGTGTTCCACAGGGGTCGGTTCTAGGCCCTCTTGTGGAACATCGGGTACGACTGGGTGCTCCGTGGTGCCAATCTCTGGGGCGTCGACGTGACGTGTTATGCGGATGACACGTTGGTCACGGCGACGTCTAAGACCTTCCAGGGCGCCGCGATCCTGGCGGCGGTGGGCACCGGTCATGTAGTGAGCCGCATTCGGCGTTTAGGTTTAAAGGTGGCCCTCGAGAAGACCGAGGCCATCTGCTTTCACGGGTTCGGCGGGGGCCACCGGCCGGTGCCCACATCGTAGTGGAGGGGGTGCGGATTCCCATCGGCAATACCATGAAGTATTTAGGTTTGATTTTGGATAGCCGGTGGGAGTTCAGCGCCCATTTTAAAAGCTTAAGGACAAAGTTGACCAGGGCGGCGGGCGCTCTTTCCAGCCTGCTGCCCAACCTGGAAGGTCCAAATATCCCTTGTCGAAGGTTATACCACGGGGTCGTGCGATCCATAGCACTATACGGCAGCTTCCGGTCTGGGCTGACGCCCTAGGGGAGCGTTCTGCCGTTTCTGCGGGGCCCGCAGCGGGTCATTGCGCAGCGGGCCATACGGGCGTATCGCACGGTCTCGTTCGAGGCGGTTAGTCTTTTGGCCGGATTCCTGCCCTGGGATCTGGACGCCAAGGCTCTCTCCGATACATTCCATTGGAGGGAGGAGGCGTTCAGGAATGGGCAGCGTCCGGCCCTGAAGGAGGTGGAGGCCAAAAGGGCTCTCTCCTTACGGCGAGCCGCCGTGGAGGAGTGGCGTCTCAGGCTGGAGGCCCCGTCAGCGGGGCTTCGGGCCGTCGCGGCAGTGCGTCCTGTCTTTGCACAGTGGCTGGACAGGCGCCACGGCGCGGCATCTTCAGATTGACACAGGTGCTCACCGGGCATGGGTGCTTCGGGGAGTACCTGTGTCAGATAGCAGGGACGGAGATAAGCGCCGTGTGTCACCATTGTGACAACTGCCCGCGGGATACGGCCCAACATACGTTGGAGTCTTGCCCAGCCTGGGACGATGAGCGCAGCGCTCTCGTGTCAGTCGTCGGAGGAGACCTCTCGCTGCCGGCTGTGGTCGCGTCCATGGTCGACAGTCGGGAGGCCTGGCGTGCGGTGGCCCACTTCTGTGAGGTGGTTCTCTCGCAGAAGGAGAGTGCCGAGAGGGATCGGGAACGGGCCGATCCCTCCCGCCGTCAGAGGAGACGTAGGAGGCGCCGGGTGGACGACTGACCGGCGTCTCCCGCCCTGTGGAATGGGGGCGTTTGGAGAATACCACCACGGTAAACCCCTGCCTGTCGTAAGAGGCGACTAATAGGGGCCACGAAGGGGTCGTCGGGGGGCAGCAGGGGGCTGTCGGTACTTGTGCGCGCGCACTTTTCAGTGCGTGTAGTGCGTTCATCGCACACTTTCGGTTGACCCCGGGATGGGCGGCAGTGTGGTGTTGACCTCACGCTGCCGCTGACGCTGAGAGCGTCTCTTCGGTGCGCGGGGGCTTAGGAGCCCCCCCCATTTAGGAGACGGGCCGCAAGGCGGCACCGCGCAGGGCGGCCGCGGACGAAACTCGGACCTGGTGTCACGAGGTAGCACGCAGTCGTCCCTATGCGCCGAAGAGGGTCAACGCGGAGTTTTAGTTGGTAGGTCGTTGCGTAGGGACTAGTTTGTTAGGGTTAGGGACTCGGCCCGACCGCCGCCCGTGGGTTCCGGGCCGCTCAATTGTCGGGTCGTAAGGCAACGGCTACCCCAACATAACCGCTCAGTCGCCCCCCGCGAAGACTGGGCGGTAGTAATAAGGTACTTTCTCCGCGAAACCAAAAAAAAAAAGGTTAGGTTAGGTTAGGTTAGGTTAGGTTAGGTTAGGTTAGGTTAGGTTGGGGTGCTAGGTCAGGAAACCTCCTCGTGGTGCACTCCGGGCAACGGCGCGTCGATCAGACCGATCAGGCTGATCTGCGCGCCGGCGAATATCCTGACAACGAGTTGTTGACGGTCGTCGCCTCTGCGGCGGCCGCCGTCTAGTTACGCCGTCGGACAGTGTCGTCGTCGACCAAGTCTCTCCGTCACTTGTGGCGTTGGCGAGTAGGCCCGCTGACGATATTTTCCGCCGTCGACTAGGACAACGTCGTGGGGCCCATCTCGGGCAGCTCCCGGTTCCGTCCCGGGGTGTCGGCGGGCTCGGTGTGCGCTCACCCCGCCCCGAGCAGGCAGTGGGGGATTTTCCCTTCATTGCCACCGTCATAGATCGTAACCCGGTATGGAGGTCTGTGGATATGTCTCGCGCTCCTGCCGGACCGAGGGTCTTGGCTTAACCGCCCGGACCGCGAGGAAGAAAAACCTCTACAAAAAAATCACCCCGAATCTCAAGCGGCGGCGCACCGCGAGGGGATGCATGGCCGATGGGTAGTTCGGTCTCGAGTGCGACCCCCGCCAGAGTACCGGCCGACACTCTGTGCGGGTTACGCTAGGCTTACCCAGGTACAGGGGCACTGCCTGGGCGGACCACCCCTTTCCCCCCAATAACTCGTGGGGAACAATCATGGAATCCTTATCTCAAAACTTAAAACCCACAATTCTTTTGACGAAGTTGCCTTCTCCGGCTCCGGAATCCGGGGCTGGGGAGGCGGAGTTCGGGGGGCGAAAGCCCGCTGATGGAGAAGTACAGAAGGAGAAAACAGGCGAGAAGCCCATGGAGGTGGTAGCTGAATTTGTACGGCCTCTGAGTCTAGACTCGGACTCAAGTGGGAGCGGCTCCACCGTACGCAGCAAGAAACTCTGGAGGAGGAACTCGCGCTCAAGAAACAGTTTGCAGCTGAGTCTCACCAGCGACACCGACGAACCGGCGCCGAAGACGCAGGCGATCGACGGCAGAGTAAGAGGACGCCCGCCCTCAGTCGGCAAATATGTCGGCTTGAGGAAAGCTCAGCTCGAGCGGGATAAACTCCAGCGCGAGGAGGCGAAGAAGAAGGCCGACAAGGAGCTGGAGGACCGGCTCCATTTTGTCAAGTCGCCGATTCCTCCCAAGGAAGACACTGAAGAAGAGGACCGACCCGTGCTGAGGGAAGACCTAAGGCAGTGCTGTCCAGGTAGTACGCACAACAGTGAGGAAATCTGGCAACCTCAAAGGTACTTCCCAGAAGGCCCTAAACTGGGTCACAAACAAAATTGCCAGGTATGTAGACCAACCTGAGTCCGCTGTAATCGCTCTTCTTGAGAGCGAGGCTAAGAAGTGGCAGGAGAACTGTGCCCGGCTCGAGGCAAACATGAAGTTCATACAGGAGGAGAACACAGCTCTCAAACGACGCCTGGAAGAGCTGGAAGCGGCCGCCAAAGGGCCGTCAACAGAAGAGATGCTGGCGATGGTCGAAGCGAGGTCCAAGCCTCGAATGGGAGTCGATCCTCATGGGCCCGGCGCAACGGCCGCCGCTGGCACACGAGAAGAAGACTACTCCCGGGGATGTCCAACTCCCAGTGAGCGATGGGTTATGTTGGGTGGAACCTACGCCAAAGCCGAGGAAGGAGAAAAGGAAAAGGGAGGGGAAAAAGACGGCCCAGCCCGCTCAGGCTCCCGCTCCTGCCCCCACTATCCCCGCTCCCATCGCTGGTCTTCCAGCGCCCCGCCGCAAGCCATAGCGGGCCCTTCTACCAGCGGCGGCGTCGACACCCGCGATGGCGCCAGCAACCGCAAGAAGACGCGAGAAGAGCGCCGCGCCTGCAAAGAAGCCGGCACCAGGCTCCAAGCCGAAGAAGGGCGGAAGAAAAAGAGCCGGCAGGTCAACCCGCGCCGGAGCCCCGTCCGCTGCCGCCGGCCCCCGCCTACAATGGAGACGCCATGGGTCGAGGTGGCCAGAAGAAAGAAGAAGGGGAAGCCGGCAGCAGCGCCAACAACCAGCACGCAGCCGCCGAAACCGACGCGCCGGAAGGAACCAAAACTGCGACCGCCACGTTCTGCGGCCGTGGTAATCTCGCTGACGCCGGCAGCAGTAGCAAAGGGGATGACGTACAAGGGCGTCCTCACGGACGCACAGAATCGCGTGGACCTCACCGGATTGGATATCTCGAGGCTAAAGCCGAAGTTTACGGCCACGGGCGCCCCCATGTACGAGGTGCCCGGGGGCCAATTCGAGGAGAGGGCCGACTCCCTTCGCCGCAAGGCTGAGGGAGTGCTTCGGTGGGTCGGAGGATATTAAGATCTCCCGGCCCACGAAAGACTGCAGAGCTGCGGCTGACGGAGTTGGACTACACGGCCACTCCGGAGTCGGTCGCAGCGGCCCTCTCCAGAACCGGTGAGTGTCCCGCGGATTTAATCAAAGTGGGGCAAATCCGCCCCGATCGATCCGGCGTTGGGACCGCCTGGGTTCGTTTGCCCATAAAGGCGGCCCAAAAGGTGAAGGGGGCGGGCCGAATACTGATCGGTTGGACCGCGGCTCGAGTAACTGTCCTCGAGTCGCGGCCCCTGCGGTGCTTCCGGTGCCTGGAGAGCGGGCACGTTAGGGAGCGCTGCGACTGCGCGGTGGACCGCAGCGAATTGTGTTATCGCTGCGGTCAAGCGGGCCACAAAGCCCGTGAGTGCAAGGCCCCGGCGAACTGCGCAGTCTGCGCTGCCGCCGGCAGGCCCGCCAGGCACCGGCTCGGGGGCTCCAGGCGAACATCAACCACTGCGCCCGCGCCCAGGACCTGTTGTCCCAAAGCCTGGCGCAGTGGTCGGTGCAAGTGGCCGTGGTCGCCGAACCGTATTTTGTCCCTCCCCGCGATAACTGGGTAGGGGACATCGACGGGTCGGTGGCCATCATCACCAGGGTGCCGTTGGCTCCCCCGCCCTTCGCAAAAGTCGAGAAGGGCCAGGGATGCGTCGCGGCTCTGTTGGGGGACTTGTGGATTGTAGGAGTTTATTTCTCCCCAACAGACCTCTGGCCGAGTTCGAATCTTTCTCGTTCGGCTGGGGCCCTGGTTGAGCAGGGCCAACCTCACCCGGCGATCGTCGCCGGCGACTTCAACGCGAAGTCCGCGGTCTGGGGTTCGCCGGCGACCGACGCTCGCGGTGAGGTCCTGGAGGAATGGGCGATTTCCGTCGGCCTGGTCGTCCTGAACAGGGGGTCGGTGGACACGTGCGTGCGGCACAACGGCGGGTCTATTGTGGACGTGACGTTTGGGAGCCCCGCCGTCGCACGTCGTGTCCAGGGCTGGAGAGTCCTCGTGGGCGTGGAGACGCTGTCGGACCACCGTTATATAAGGTTCGATGTCTCCGCGCCCCCGAGTATCCGGCCCAATAGTATTGGTGGACCGAGTGCCCCTCGACAGGACGGCCCGCGGTGGGCGTTAAGGCGCCTCGACAAGAGGCCCTAGAGCTGGCCGCTCTGGCAGTCTCGTGGCTCCCCGAGCCGGAGGGTCCGGTTCGGGTAGAGCAGGAGGCGGAGTGGTTCGGGGAGGCAATGTCGGATGTCTGCGACGCCGCCATGCCCCGGGCGCTCCGTCGTCCTCCGCGGCGGGAGGTGTACTGGTGGTCGGCGGAGTTAGCGCAGTTGCGCGCGTCATGCGTGGCTGCGCGCCGCCGATGCGCCAGACATCGCCGCCGCCGAATCCGAGGAAGAGACCACGAAGACCAGGAGCGGCAGCTCTACGGCCTCTACAAAGAGGCGAAGAGAGCGCTGCGGGTGGCCATTCACAGGGCCAAGGTCGCGGCATCGTAGAGTTTTTGGAGACTCTCGACGCGGACCCGTGGGGCGCCCATACAAGCTAGTTATGAACAAGCTTCGTACGGAGGCGCCTCCACTGTCGGAGAGTCTCAGGCCAGATTTATTGGCCAACGTTGTCGCGGCCTTGTTCCCGGCCACCGAGGGAGACTACTCTCCACCGATGGCGCCACCGGAAGTGGCGTCATCGTCGTCGGAACTTTCGGCAAGGGATATTCCAGAGGTTTCGCCCGCGGAAATGCGGGCGGCAGTGTTTCGACTGCGGGCAAAAACACCGCCCCGGGTCTCGACGGCATCCCCGGAAAGCCTGGGTGTTAGCCCTCGAGTACTTGGGGCCGCGGCTCCGCAGTCTATTCTCCGCCTGTATGGTGCAGGGCGTCTTCCCGGCGCGTTGGAAAGTCGGGAAGCTCGTCCTGCTTAAGAAAGAGGGGAGACCCGCAGAGTCGCCGTCGGCCTACCGGCCCATCGTGCTGCTCGACGAGGTCGCCAAACTTTTTGAGCGTATTATACACGCGCGCCTCGTCGAGCATCTCGAGAGGGTCGGTCCAAATTTGGCCGACAAACAGTTTGGCTTTAGGAGTGGACGCTCAACTGTCCACGCGATTCTGCGGGTCAAGTCGCAGGCGGAGGCAGCAGTGGCCAGGGGAAAGGTCGTCATCGCGGTTTCACTCGACATCTCCAATGCTTTCAATTCGCTCCCCTGGCCATGCATCAACGAAGCACTGCGGTACCACGTGGTGCCGCCCTATCTCAGGCGTCTGGTGCACGCGTACCTTTCTGACAGGTACGTGGTGTATCCGGGCGCCGACGGGTGGCACCGAAGAGCGATGTCGTGCGGTGTTCCACAGGGGTCGGTTCTAGGCCCTCTCTTGTGGAACATCGGGTACGACTGGGTGCTCCGTGGTGCCAATCTCTGGGGCGTCGACGTGACGTGTTATGCGGATGACACGTTGGTCACGGCGACGTCTAAGACCTTCCAGGGCGCCGCGATCCTGGCGGCGGTGGGCACCGGTCATGTAGTGAGCCGCATTCGGCGTTTAGGTTTAAAGGTGGCCTCGAGAAGACCGAGGCCATCTGCTTTCACGGGCTCGGAGGGGGCCATCGGCCGGTGCCCACATCGTAGTGGAGGGGTGCGGATTCCCATCGGCAATACCATGAGGTATTTAGGTTTGATTTTGGATAGCCGATGGGAGTTCAGCGCCCATTTTAAAAACGTTAAGGACAAAGTTGACCAGGGCGGCGGGCGCTCTTTCCAGCCTGCTGCCCAACCTGGAAGGTCCAAATATCCCTTGTCGAAGGTTATACCACGGGGTCGTGCGGTCCATAGCACTATACGGCAGCCCGGTCTGGGCTGACGCCCTAGGGGAGCGTTCTGCCGTTTCTTCTGCGGGGCCCGCAGCGGGTCATTGCGCAGCGGGCCATACGGGCGTATCGCACGGTCTCGTTCGAGGCGGATAGTCTTTTGGCCGGATTCCTGCCCTGGGATCTGGACGCCAAGGCTCTCTCCGATACATTCCATTGGAGGGAGGAGGCGTTCAGGAATGGGCAGCGTCCGGCCCTGAAGGAGGTGGAGGCCAAGAGGGCCTCCTTACGGCGAGCCGCCGTGGAGGAGTGGCGTCTCAGGCTGGAGGCCCCGTCAGCGGGGCTTCGGGCCGTCGCGGCAGTGCGTCCTGTCTTTGCACAGTGAGCTGGACAGGCGCCACGGCGCGGCAATCTTTAGATTGACACAGGTGCTCACCGGGCATGGGTGCTTCGGGGAGTACCTGTGTCAGATAGCAGGGACGGAGATAAGCGCCGTGTGTCACCATTGTGACAACTGCCCGCGGGATACGGCCCAACATACGTTGGAGTCTTGCCCAGCCTGGGACGATGAGCGCAGCGCTCTCGTGTCAGTCGTCGGAGGAGACCTCTCGCTGCCGGCTGTGGTCGCGTCCATGGTCGACAGTCGGGAGGCCTGGCGTGCGGTGGCCCACTTCTGTGAGGTGGTTCTCTCGCAGAAGGAGAGTGCCGAGAGGGATCGGGAACGGGCCGATCCCTCCCGCCGTCAGAGGAGACGTAGGAGGCGCCGGGTGGACGACTGACCGGCGTCTCCCGCCCTGTGGAATGGGGGCGTTTGGAGAATACCACCACGGTAAACCCCCTGCCCGTCGTAAGAGGCGACTAATAGGGGCCACGAAGGGGTCGTCGGCGGGCAGCAGGGGCTGTCCGTCCTAGTGCGCGCGCACTTTTCAGTGCGTGTAGTGCGTTCATCGCACACTTTCGGTTGACCCCCGGGATGGGCGGCAGTGTGGTGTTGACCTCACGCTGCCGCTGACGCTGAGAGCGTCCTTCGGTGCGCGGGGGCTTAGGAGCCCCCCCCATTTAGGAGACGGGCCGCAAGGCGGCACCGCGCAGGGGCGGCCGCGGACGAAACTCGGACCTGGTGTCACGAGGTAGCACGCAGTCGTCCCTATGCGCCGAAGAGGGTCAACGCGGAGTTTTAGTTGGTAGGTCGTTGCGTAGGGACTAGTTTGTTAGGGTTAGGGACTCGGCCCGACCGCCGCCCGTGGGTTCCGGGCCGCTCAATTGTCGGGTCGTAAGGCAACGGCTACCCCAACATAACCGCTCAGTCGCCCCCCCGCGAAGGCTGGGCGGTAGTAATAAGGTACTTTCTCCGCGAAACCAAAAAAAAAAAAAAAAAAAGGTTAGGTTAGGTTAGGTTGGGGTGCTAGGTCAGGAAACCTCCTCGTGGTGCACCCTGGGCAACGGCGCGTCGATCAGACCGATCAGGCTGATCTGCGCGCCGGCGAATAGCCCGACAACGAGTTGTTGACGGTCGTCGCCTCTTGCGGCGGCCGCCGTCTAGTTACGCCGTCGGACAGTGTCGTCGTCGACCAGTCTCTCCGTCACTTGTGGCGTTGGCGAGTAGGCCCGCTGACGATATTTTCCGCCGTCGACTAGGACAACGTCGTGGGGCCCATCTCGGGCAGCTCCCGGTTCCGTCCCGGGGTGTCGGCGGGCTCGGTGTGCGCTCACCCCGCCCCGAGCAGGCAGTGGGGGGGATTTTCCCTTTCATTGCCACCGTCATAGATCGTAACCCGGTATGGAGGTCTGTGGATATGTCTCGCGCTCCTGCCGGACCGAGGGTCTTGGCTTAACCGCCCGGACCGCGAGGAAGAAAACCTCTATAAAAATCACCCCGAATCCCAAGCGGCGGCGCACCGCGAGGGGATGCATGGCCGATGGGTAGTTCGGTCTCGAGTGCGACCCCCGCCAGAGTACCGGCCGAAACTCTGTGCGGGTTACGCTAGGCTTACCCAGGTACAGGGGGCACTGCCTGGGTGGACCACCCCTTCCCCCATACTCGTGGGAACAATCATGGAATCCTTATCTCAACTTAAAAAACCCATTATTCTTTTGACGAAGTTGCCTTCTCCGGCTCCGGAATCCGGGGCTGGGGAGGCGGAGTTCGGGGGGCGAAAGCCCGCTGATGGCGAAGTACAGAAGGAGAAAACAGGCGAGAAGCCCATGGAGGTGGTAGCTGAATTTGTACGGCCTCTGAGTCTAGACTCGGACTCAAGTGGGAGCGGCTCCACCGTACGCAGTAAGAAGCTCTGGAGGAGGAACTCGCACACAAGAAACAGCTTTTCGCAGCTGAGTCTCACAAGCGACACCGACGAACCGGCGCCGAAGACGCAGGCGATCGACGGCAGAGTAAGAGGACGCCCGCCCTCAGTGGGCAAATATGTCGGCTTGAGGAAAGCTCAGCTCGAGCGGGATAAACTCCAGCGCGAGGAGGCGAAGAAGAAGGCCGACAAGGAGCTGGAGGACCGGCTCCATTTTGTCAAGTCGCCGATTCCTCCCAAGGAAGACACTGAAGAAGAGGACCGACCCGTGCTGAGGGAAGACCTAAGGCAGTGTATCCAGGTAGTACGCACAACAGTGAGGAAATCTGGCAACCTCAAAGGTACTTCCCAGAAGGCCCTAAACTGGGTCACAAACAAAATTGCCAGGTATGTAGACCAACCTGAGTCCGCCGCAATCGCTCTTCTTGAGAGCGAGGCTAAGAAGTGGCAGGAGAACTGTGCCCGGCTCGAGGCAAATATGAAGACGATTCAGGAGGAGAACACTGCTCTGAAACGACGCCTCGAAGAGGCTGGAGGCGGCCGCCAAAGGGCCGTCAACAGAAGAAATGCTGGCGATGGTCGAAGCAAGGGTCCAAGCTCGAATGGAGTCGATCCTCATGGGCCCAGCGCAACGGCCACCGCTGGCACACGAAAAGAAGACTACTCCCGGGGATGTCCAACTCCCAGTGAGCGATGGGTATGTTGGTGGAACCTACGCCAAGCCGAGGAAGGAGAAAGGAAAAGGGAGGGGAAAAAAGACGGCCCAGCCCGCTCAGGCTCCCGCTCCTGCCCCCACTATCCCCGCTCCCATCGCTGGACCTTCCAGTGCCCCGCCGCAAGCCGTAGCGGGCCCTTCTACTGCGGCGGTTTCGACACCCGCGATGGCACCAGCAAGAAGACGCGAGAAGAGCGCGGCGGCTGTAAAGAAGCCAGCACCAGGCTCCAAACCGAAGAAGAGCGGAAGAAAAGAGCCGGCAGTTCAACCCGCTCCAGAGCCCCGTGTACTACCACCAGCCCCGGCTAACATGGACACGCCGTGGGTCGAGGTGGCCAGAAGAAAGAAGAAGGGGAAGTCGACAGCAGCGCCAACATCCAGCGCGCAGCCGCCGAAACCGACGCGCCAAAAGGAACCAAAACTGCGACCGCCACGTTCTGCGGCCGTGGTAATCTCGCTGACGCCGGCAGCAGTGGCAAAGGGGATGACGTACAAGGGCGTCCTCACGGACGCACAGAACCGCGTGGACCTCACCGGATTGGATATCTCGAGGCTAAAGCCGAAGTTCACGGCCACGGGCGCCCCCATGTATGAGGTGCCCGGGGCCAATCGGAGGAGAGGGCCGACTCCTTCGCCGCAAGGCTGAGGGAGTGCTTCGGTGGGTCGGAGGATATTAAGATCTCCCGGCCCACGAAAACTGCGGAGCTGCGGCTGACGGAGTTGGACTACACGGCCACTCCGGAGTCGGTCGCAGCGGCCCTCTCCAGGGCCGGTGAGTGTCCCGCGGACGCAATTAAGGTGGGGCAAATTCGTCCCGATCGTTCTGGTGTTGGGACCGCCTGGGTTCGTTTGCCCATAAAGGCGGCCCAAAAGGTGAAGGGGGCGGGCCGAATTTTGATCGGTTGGACCGCGGCTCGAGTGACCGTCCTCGAGTCGCGGCCCCTGCGGTGCTTCCGGTGCCTGGAGAGCGGGCACGTTAGGGAGCGCTGCGACTGCGCGGTGGACCGCAGCGAGTTGTGCTATCGCTGCGGTCAAGCGGGCCATAAAGCCCGCGAGTGCAAGGCCCCGGCGAACTGCGCAGTCTGCGCTGCCGCCGGCAGGCCCGCCAGGCACCGGCTCGGGGGGAAAGGCTTGTTCTGCCCCCTCCCGACGCAACCGGCGCCGCCCCCAAGGAAGGAATGCCGCCGCGGCTGAGGTTCTGTCCCAGCCGCAGGCGGCGGGCCCACCGCAACCAGTGGCCGAGATGGACGTGGAGGAGATCGCCCATCAGTAATGGACCTAGTTTTCCTCCAGGCGAACATCAACCACTGCGCCCGCGCCCAGGACCTGTTGTCCCAAAGCCTGGCGCAGTGGTCGGTGCAAGTGGCCGTGGTCGCCGAACCGTATTTTGTCCCTCCCCGAGATAACTGGGTAGGGGACATCGACGGTTCGGTGGCCATCATCACCAGGGTGCCGCTGGCTCCCCGCCCTTCGCAAAAGTCGAGAAGGGCCAGGGATGCGTCGCGGCTCTGTTGGGGGACTTGTGGATTGTAGGAGTTTATTTCTCCCCCAACAGACCTCTGGCCGAGTTCGAATCTTTTCTCGTTCGGCTGGGGGCCCTGGTTGAGCAGGGCCAACCTCACCCGGCGATCGTCGCCGGCGACTTCAACGCGAAGTCCGCGGTCTGGGGTTCGCCGGCGACCGACGCTCGCGGTGAGGTCCTGGAGGAATGGGCGATTTCCGTCGGCCTGGTCGTCCTGAACAGGGGTCGGTGGACACGTGCGTGCGGCACAACGGCGGGTCTATTGTGGATTTGTCGTTTGGGAGCCCCGCCGTCGCACGTCGTGTCCAGGGCTGGAGAGTCCTCGTGGGCGTGGAGACGCTGTCGGACCACCGTTATATAAGGTTCGATGTCTCCGCGCCCCCGAGTATCCGGCCCAATAGTACTGGTGGACCGAGTGCCCCTCGACAGGACGGCCCGCGGTGGGCGTTAAGGCGCCTCGACAAGGAGGCCCTAGAGTTGGCCGCTCTGGCAGTCTCGTGGCTCCCCGAGCCGGAGGGTCCGGTTCGGGTAGAGCAGGAGGCGGAGTGGTTCGGGGTGGCAATGTCGGATGTCTGCGACGCCGCCATGCCCCGGGCGCTCCGTCGTCCTCCGCGGCGGGAGGTGTACTGGTGGTCGGCGGAGTTAGCGCAGTTGCGCGCGTCATGCGTGGCTGCGCGCCGTCGATGCGCCAGACATCGCCGCCGCCGAATCCGAGGAAGAGACCACGAAGACCAGGAGCGGCAGCTCTACGGCCTCTATAAAGAGGCGAAGAGAGCGCTGCGGGTGGCCATTCACAGGGCCAAGGTCGCGGCACGTAGGGGAGTTTTTGGAGACTCTCGACGCGGACCCGTGGGGCGCCCATACAAGCTAGTTATGAACAAGCTTCGTACGGCGGCGCCTCCACTGTCGGAGAGTCTCAGGCCAGATTTATTGGCCAACGTTGTCGCGGCCTTGTTCCCGGCCACCGAGGGAGACCACTCTCCACCGATGGCGCCACCGGAAGTGGCGTCATCGTCGTCGGAACTTTCGGCAAGGGATATTCCAGAGGTTTCGCCCGCGGAAATGCGGGCGGCAGTGTTTCGACTGCGGGCAAAAACACCGCCCCGGGTCTCGACGGCATCCCCGGGAAAGCCTGGGTGTTAGCCCTCGAGTACTTGGGGCCGCGGCTCCGCAGTCTATTCTCCGCCTGTATGGTGCAGGGCGTCTTCCCGGCGCGTTGGAAAGTCGGGAAGCTCGTCCTGCTTAAGAAAGAGGGGAGACCCGCAGAGTCGCCGTCGGCCTACCGGCCCATCGTGCTGCTCGACGAGGTCGCCAAACTTTTTGAGCGTATTATACACGCGCGCCTCGTCGAGCATCTCGAGAGGGTCGGTCCAAATTTGGCCGACAAACAGTTTGGCTTTAGGAGTGGACGCTCAACTGTCC
This sequence comes from Manduca sexta, assembly GCF_014839805.1. NCBI lineage: Eukaryota > Metazoa > Arthropoda > Insecta > Lepidoptera > Sphingidae > Manduca > Manduca sexta. The sequence continues at coordinate 2,297 of NW_023591920.1, read as the reverse complement.
ACGCGATTCTGCGGGTCAAGTCGCAGGCGGAGGCAGCAGTGGCCAGGGGGAAGGGTCGTCATCGCGGTTTCACTCGACATCTCCAACGCTTTTAATTCGCTCCCCTGGCCATGCATCAACGAAGCACTGCGGTACCACGTGGTGCCGCCCTATCTCAGGCGTCTGGTGCACGCGTACCTTTCTGACAGGTACGTGGTGTATCCGGGCGCCGACGGGTGGCACCGAAGAGCGATGTCGTGCGGTGTTCCACAGGGGTCGGTTCTAGGCCCCCTCTTGTGGAACATCGGGTACGACTGGGTGCTCCGTGGTGCCAATCTCTGGGGCGTCGACGTGACGTGTTATGCGGATGACACGTTGGTCACGGCGACGTCTAAGACCTTCCAGGGCGCCGCGATCCTGGCGGCGGTGGGCACCGGTCATGTAGTGAGCCGCATTCGGCGTTTAGGTTTAAAGGTGGCCCTCGAGAAGACCGAGGCCATCTGCTTTCACGGGTTCGGAGGGGGCCACCGGCCGGTGCCCACATCGTAGTGGAGGGGTGCGGATTCCCATCGGCAATACCATGAAGTATTTAGGTTTGATCCTTGGATAGCCGATGGGAGTTCAGCGCCCATTTTAAAAGCTTAAGGACAAAGTTGACCAGGGCGGCGGGCGCTCTTTCCAGCCTGCTGCCCAACCTGGAAGGTCCAAATATCCCTTGTCGAAGGTTATACCACGGGGTCGTGCGGTCCATAGCACTATACGGCAGCCCGGTCTGGGCTGACGCCCTAGGGGAGCGTTCTGCCGCTCTCTGCGGGGCCCGCAGCGGGTCATTGCGCAGCGGGCCATACGGGCGTATCGCACGGTCTCGTTCGAGGCGGTTAGTCTTTGGCCGGATTCCTGCCCTGGGATCTGGACGCCAAGGCTCTCTCCGATACATTCCATTGGAGGGAGGAGGCGTTCAGGAACGGGCAGCGTCCGGCCCTGAAGGAGGTGGAGGCCAAAGGGCCTCCTTACGGCGAGCCGCCGTGGAGGAGTGGCGTCTCAGGCTGGAGGCCCCGTCAGCGGGGCTTCGGGCCGTCGCGGCAGTGCGTCCTGTCTTTGCACAGTGGCTGGACCGGCGCCACGGCGCGGCAATTCTTTAGATTGACACAGGTGCTCACCGGGCATGGGTGCTTCGGGGAGTACCTGTGTCAGATAGCAGGGACGGAGATAAGCGCCGTGTGTCACCATTGTGACAACTGCCCGCGGGATACGGCCCAACATACGTTGGAGTCTTGCCCAGCCTGGGACGATGAGCGCAGCGCTCTCGTGTCAGTCGTCGGAGGAGACCTCTCGCTGCCGGCTGTGGTCGCGTCCATGGTCGACAGTCGGGAGGCCTGGCGTGCGGTGGCCCACTTCTGTGAGGTGGTTCTCTCGCAGAAGGAGAGTGCCGAGAGGGATCGGGAACGGGCCGATCCCTCCCGCCGTCAGAGGAGACGTAGGAGGCGCCGGGTGGACGACTGACCGGCGTCTCCCGCCCTGTGGAATGGGGGCGTTTGGAGAATACCACCACGGTAAACCCCTGCCTGTCGTAAGAGGCGACTAATAGGGGCCACGAAGGGGGTCGCCGGCGGGCAGCAGGGGCTGTCCGTCCTAGTGCGCGCGCACTTTTCAGTGCGTGTAGTGCGTTCATCGCACACTTTCGGTTGACCCCCGGGATGGGCGGCAGTGTGGTGTTGACCTCACGCTGCCGCTGACGCTGAGAGCGTCCTTCGGTGCGCGGGGGCTTAGGAGCCCCCCCATTTAGGAGACGGGCCGCAAGGCGGCACCGCGCAGGGGGGCTGATCTGCGCGCCGGCGAATATCCTGACAACGAGGTGGTTGGCGGTCGTCGCCTCTTGTGGCGGCCGTCGTGTCGTAGTGTCGAGATTGGCCCATCTTGGGCGGCTCCCCGGTTCTGTCCCGGGGTGTCGACGGGCTCGGTGTGCGCTCACTCCGCCCCCCGGAGCAGGCAGTGGGGACTCCCATTGCCCCCGTCGTAGATCGTAATCCGGTATGGAGGTCGGTGGTTATGTCTCGCGCTCCTGCCGGACCGAGGGTCTTGGCTTAACCGCCCGGACCGCGAGGAAGAAAACCTCTATAAAAGACTCTACCCCGAATCCCAAGCGGCGGCGCACCGCGAGGGATGCATGGCCGATGGGTAGTTCGGTCTCGAGTGACCCCCCGCCAGAGTACACGGCCGACCCCTGGTGCGGGTTACGCTAGGCTTTACCCAGGCACAGGGGGGCACTGCTCTGGTGCGGACCTTTATTTCCCCATACTCGTGGGAACCAAAATGAA
>NW_023591919.1:0-32083 GCF_014839805.1 Manduca sexta | reverse complement strand
TCGCTGCCAACTGAAGGAAGCACTTTATAAATCTCGCTACAAATGTATTTGAACAAAATTAAAGTGTTTAAAGTTCCATTTATACGTACAGATGGTTATATCTTGGAGTGTTTAGGTAACATCCTATCTTATAAAGAGAGTTGCGAGCGAATATCACTAAGATTCAGGAGAATAGAAGGTGGTTTACCGACCACTTGCCTTGAGGAGGCAGATATCTCGAATTGTAAGGAATATGGATTTAACATTGAGTACTTAGGGTTAAGATGTTTAATGATAAGCACTTACGACTTTATGTTGTCCATTTAGGGTTTAATATTAAGTACTTTAGGTTTAATGATTAAATACTTGGTAACCATTTGTAATTGCATAGTATCGTATTATACTAGTTTCGTTTGGAATAAATATAATGATCACAGAAGAGAGGGGCAGCCGTGAACGCTATAAAGGCTGCAGATTTCGAAACGTCCGGAATAAAATTAAAGTAATTTTTTACGAATAAACCGATAAAGTAATTCCATTTAAATGTTCAACATTCGCGTAAATCGAACTCAATAATACGGAGAGCAATAGAAAGTAAGTTAACGAATTGTAAACTTACTAGATGCCCAATGATACTAGAGATTGACATACTACCAAATATATTTAGTGAATGTACACTGTACATATCACGGGAAAGAGGCTAATTTCCAACTATAAACAATATCTCAAGACCACACATAATAAAGGACGACATTCGTCCTTCCGATAAATTAAACTAAGTTAATCAAACGCGTGGGACGTTCCCTGGGGAACTATAAGTCAATTCCTCCAAGGTTTTGCAATATTGTCGTTATAACTTTGTGAGAAATGTGACACTAAGATTACCTAGAGAGAACAAATGGTCTTGTATAACTAATTAGTAAGTCTGTATTTCAAAACTGCAAAAATATACAATATGACACTGTCAACTTTGATCCGAAAATGATAATCAAATGAGTACAGTTATTTTAAGTCTAACCCCCTTATTCATAGACGTTTTTTTATCTAAGGACAGTGCTGAGGGCATGGCAGCCTTCGCATTGCGTAGACATAGGGCCGTTGTGATTGGCTAATATTGAGATACAACTTGAATCTAGTTGGCTGGCGGATAAACAAAGCTGAACAAACAGCAAGCAGTCAAATAAACAAAGCTGAGAAACAGACTTGTTATCACAGCAATGCCCCGTCCTTAGATAAAAAACGTCTATGAAAAAGAGGGTAAGCATACAATTAGTACATCTGGTCATATGAAACTTAAAAAACTGGCGGAATATGTGCGTTACCTAGCGTAGCCCTGGAGAGAGAAAGGTACGCTATCTACCAACTAAATACATAAGCTTTAAAAAATATATAATAGTTGAATATTATTTTAACATAAACTATAATTTCAATAAATTTATTTCGAATTGTAAGTGAACAATAACAAAAATAAAATACATTTGAAAGTCATAATAGCCAAACATGACTGAAACAACTTGCATGCTTTGTGTGTCTACCTCATGTTTGTCAAATAAATAATCTTGAATCTGTCTACATATAAATAACATGAAAATAAAAGATAAATATTAAAACCTCGTTTGTGAACTCACTACCGATTATATTGCTTGTGTCTCTTCTCTGTTGAAACGAAAACTTTGCCGGAGCCGGAGCTCGTACGTGTTATAGTAGTCTTGAGGCTTGAGCCTGGCTTGATGGATTGACTGACGTAAGTCGTAGGCTAAGTTTTCCTAGGTAATGGGGCACTCACGAGATTCCTTTTGGGTACACTTTGGTCTATTTCTGGCGTTAAACATTAGTGTGAAAGCAAAGTATTGAGTTTGAAAATTATTTTAGTTAAAATAATTGTAACTATTAAGGATTTTAACACCCTTCAAAAGATGACAACCGTAGTACAGACGAGAGAAGTGTTTGATAATTGAAAGTTTTACCATTTTTTTTTATTCGGACACAGCAACTTGCTCCACTGCAGCTGATGGTAAGTGGAGTGGGGTCCAATAGAATGTCGACGAGCGATGATTACCCCTCGGCAGTCGACCCAATTATGCCGGGCTGTTGGAACCGGATTTCGAACTGGTTCCTTATAGGCAAGCATTCCTTTATCCTATATTCCTTATCGTCTAGTCATTCCGTTAGATAAAAACACGTACATTACTATACACAAAATATCGATAAACCCATTTCCAATTCAATAATAAGTAAATATAAAAACAACACCGTTCGCAAACAAAGAGGAAGCTGGGGATATAAAAGTAATAAAATTTATTTGTCTAATCGATCATTTTGACGCGAACTGTTATCAATCTCTTTTGACGCTTGCTGTATTCTCTCTTTACAAAATTGGCGGGAAATATCAACGGTGAAGTAGTCAAACGAGTTGACACATTATGTTTATGTCAGGTTGATACGAGTATAAAGAAAGGGGTTAAATTGATTATCATTTTATATGTATGTAGCAACAAATACATTGTAGCCAATTACTGGACTGAGACTTAACATGTCTCAAGACGACGCGCGCAGTGGAATACCAAACAGTATTCTATAATTTAAGTTGATGGATGGTGTTTCTACTGTTTATGAGCGGTCGTATCGCTTACCATCAGGCGAACGGCAAGCTGATCTCGACATTCAAAACAAAAACAACAATAAAAATAAGCTAGATTTTAGTAGCGACTCGACAGACTTAGCAGTTAACTCATTCAACCATCTTACATCTTATAGATCTCCAACAAGTTAAAAGTCTGCGCGGCATCTTAAAGCGAGATAATTAACATCAAACTATAACATGACTGCCCTAGAATCGAACCTGCATCTCCGCTAATCCTAACTAACCGTTATCATGCGATAGCTTATCAGCAATATGAACCTGCGGCTGCCGTCATACCGGTTAATAAATTATCGTTCTCGGTTACTGGTAGATAACGGAATTTCGCTTATTTTATCGACATAATCAATGCAGGTGATTATTATGTATATTGAAATAAGGGGATACGTATTTGGAGTTCTGTCGTAAAAGGTAAGGACGTATATAACAATATATATATAAATAATAATAATATCAGCCCTGTATTATATACTGTTCCACTGTTGGACACGGGCCTCCTCCACTACTGAGAGGGATTAGGCCTTAGTCCACTACGCTGGCCTAGTGCAGATTGGTAGACTTCACACACCCTCGAAAACTCTTATAGAGAATGTCTCAGGTATGCAGGTTACCTCACGATGTTTTCCTTCACCATTAAAACAAGCGGTAATTCACAAAGAATACACACACGTTTTTTTAGAAAAGTCAGCGGTGTGTGCCCTTGGGATTTGAACTTGCGGACATCCGTCTCGGCAGTCCGTTCCACAACCAACTAGGCTATCGCCGCTCTATATAATAATATCAGCCCTGGGGCCTTACCACCATCTTTTACAAAACCATCATATTGCAGGAACGTTTTGTTTCAAGCTTAAAGTAATATTACTCAGATTCGTACTATGACCTCATAAAAACAATATTGTTTTACTCCTGCATAGGGATGGAAAAGAACGAATGATTGTTTATTCCCTGATTTAAGATGGCTAAACATTTTATGTGCGTTCCAAGTCACGCATATACTGAACTGTTTAAATAAATTTTAAAGTCAGAATAATATATTTTTATGTTAGTTTTATAAGTGCATTGTGAATAATAAAAAAAAGCTGTATAATTATAAAAAAATATCCCTGTGGTTTTAAGCAAACATTTTGGAAATCGGAAGTTTCTTCGGGTATGTATGCGGCCGGAACGGAACGGTTTTACTAATGTTATTAGACTCAAGTTCGCGGTCGCACTTTAAATGTTTATTGTGGCAGTGGTGTAATAAGATATTATTTAATACATTTGTTCATAGTTTTAACTTGATAGTGTCGATATAATGTCAAGCAGCGAGTGAGTATAATATGCTTTAATATTTTATATGCTAAAACAATGAAGAAATTATTGCACAGCGATACTTCGAATACATTTTTAATAATAATTGCCATGATAAATTTGGTTTAAAATATACAATAGGTAACATATTATTAAAAAATACAATAAATATGACGAGATACTAGCGTATTATGCCTAGAAATTATATAAAAATCCTAATAGGACCTATATAAAACAAAGAAATCATACATTCATGAGATTTCGACGTTGGAATTTCAAGAGGTTTTTTTCATTCAAGTGGTTTGCATTTTTTTGCAGCGGCAGAGTTCGGAGAGTTTCGGGGCGACAGCTAGAGTTATTATTGGAGTATTAATTACTAGCAGCATTGTCTTGCTCTATAAATTCGAAGATTTCGTATTCATTGGCCATCTAAAATCACACCACATTCATAATAATTATGCGCCCTTTTTGGATGATATACCGTTATAACACACATCATGAGTATTTAAAACAGTTACGCACCTATTTTTATATATTTTTGAAGAATATATAAAAGAAAATCGCAAAATAATGTTAAAAAAGTCTTGGAAAACCAACTTTTATAACACTGCCAAATTTGACATAAGAACAATATTACCTCTGTCTAAAAACACTTCATGGTACGCTATTGAATGAATGATTTACGATGACGTCACACAAAACTGCTCGATAAAACATCATAGTTTTAAGCTTGTTTTAAGCTCGTCATGGTACGAAATTTCTAAGTAAGGTTATAATAAGACTGTTATAAGAGATGGTGGTAAGGCCCCTGTATTACATACTGTCCTACTGATGGGCACAGGCCTCCTTTACTACCGAGCCCACCACATACTACACAAAGAACACATACACTTGAGCTTACTTCTGTTAAGAATGTGCCAAAAAAGTTATCCAGTCATAATATTATCACTAACATATCCGGTTATTCTTTTTGATCTAAAATAAAAAACATAGTTCGTATATTGCATAAGGATGAATATATTTCTGACTGAAAGTGCGATGTTGACGCTGCGAAGAATTCGTTTAGAGTAATAGTCATGATATTAGGGCGCGTAAAATTAAATTTACGGTTCAAGTAGCTTATTGTAAAGTGTTATTATCAAGAAAATATGTATGTGGTTTGATTTAATAAGGCAATGTCAAGGTGGCCCTGTGTTATGAATCATTGAAATCAATATCATTTGCACGCACTTCCTATCTGGCACTGCGAATTCATAGCATCCAAGGACTTTTTTATAATTAAAAAAACTGTAGGCAATTATCTGGTAAAGGATTACAGCTCAAAACCTTTATAATAACGGAGTCTATGTCTACTAAGTAAAATAATATTTCTTTACCTACCTACTCCTTTGTCCATACGATTTTCCATTTAAAATACTACGCAGTATTGCGTTCAAAACAGTATTCATCCAAACATCTCAATGGCAGGCTTCCCCGAAACTTGACAATTCAAATGTGACAATAGGAAATGGCTCCTTCGGGGTAAGTATGATAAATTGTTCTGGGACATGATGCGTGGACGGGATGGGACGGGATTTATGGATGTAGGTCATATATTATGTTATTTCGGGATACAAATGTCTCTTATGGATTTTGACAATTTATTATTTTGTAAGTAAACAAATGAAATGCTCTGAACAAAATTAACAAACTATTTTTTTTTTTAAATTGTATATACTTTTTTTTTGCTTTAAATGACGAGACGAGCTTGCCGGTCGCCTGATGGTAAGCGATACGACCGCCCATAAACAGTAGAAACACCATCCAACTTGAATTACAAAGTATTGTTTGGTATTTCACTGCGCTCGCCATCCTGAGACGTGAGATGTTAAGTCTCATTATGTTCAGTAGTTACACTGGCTAAAATTTCCTTCAAACCGGAGCACAACAATGACTACACACTGTTGCTTGGCGGCAAAAATAGACATTGCGATGGTACCTACTCAGGCGGACTTTTACATATGAGAGCCCTACCACCAGCAAAACACTTTATATATTTAAACCTATTTTATAAAGAGCACTAAAGTTTCTTACCCGTCCTTCTCTGGCGGAAGCCACGTTACGATATGGTGGTAGAGTAAACATTGACTCAATTTTTTACTAATAAATTATTTCATTTCCCGTAGGCTAGTCTGGGTAGGTATTAATGCATCATTGTATTCCAGATTTGAAGCCTTTGTATCCCTTATAACTGCATGCACTATACATGAAATTATGGCAGGATTTTTAAAGGTATAGGGAAGTGTACTTCTAAAAAGTATAAACATATTAAAGTTATAAAATAAAATAATCTGCAGATATTTTTACATATATAAGTACAATATTAGTCTTATAAATATTCAGACTATGTAGCAATTAAAGTAAACGTTAATTTATCTGCAAAATAACGATATACTTGTAGCAACACTAGCGTATAATCTAGGTAATTCATAACACTAGACGGTATAGAGAAACATAGTACAGCGCGGTCTTAGTACGCTGCTAGAATAAATTAAATTATTAAATGCTTTTACATTTTATGCACTTACATTAGCGTGCGAGCTACAATAGAATTTTCTCAAGATATATTTACTTTCATTAAACATAGTGATATAAGATATAAATATACAACTTCAATTAACAATGTTTTCAGTGACTGGAATGTCGTTTAAAACGTAAGAAGTAGTAACACTTTTTACTTTAAGGAACAAACAGGTTTTTGTATATTTTTTTTATTGTCTTAATAGACAATCGAGCAAGCGGTCCGCCTGATGGTAAGCAGCATCTGCCGCCCATAGACTTTGCAATGCCAGAGGCACAGCAAGCTGTTGCCTACCTCGAGGTGAGCATTCTTTTTAAGCCTCGTTGAAAGAAGGACAAGTCATAGCACTCGAGGATACCAATGCAGGGAGTTTATTCCAAAGTTTGCACGTGCGTGGCAAAAAGAAGCGATGAAAATGCATTACAGCCGTTTTAAGCAAAGTTACCCTTAAATACTACAAACAAATATACGAAAATAAACCCGGGTAACCCGTCTAACTCGTGTTCAACCGCATAAAAATATAGTTCGCTATGAATTATTAACACGCTCCTACGCAAAACGTATACATTTTAAAACACTATGCGGTTGGCACAGAGCCGGTTATTCCGGGTTTGGTCTGCAGATGTTTAGCTGTACCCGGATAAAAGGATTCCTTACCCGTATCATGAATAAATTAGGTTCGAAGTACAATTATCGTCATATAAATGATAATGGTATAGAGAATTGTGTTTTTATAGCTCAAGGAAACGAGATGATGGTATTATCAGTGCATTGAACTTCCGTAATGACATTGGAAGCATGGAAGCCAACTTGTAGGGGATATAATGGGAATTGTTAAAAGTATTTTGCGACGGTCATAATATTATGCCAATATTGTTAATCTAAAAGCTGGAGTATCAAGTATGTATTTCTTGTAGTTTGGACGCTTTTAAAGGCTGATTTGAGCGAATCCTTTCTATCCGAATTTGGGATACGACTTACAATCTCGCCGGAGATCAACCATATAATAATAATAATAATAATAATAAGCCCCTCACAAATCTAACTTCACGTCCGGCACGAACATCTGATGTCACGCGGGGGGCGGACATTGGCAGTTTTTAGCTATATACTTACCAATGACTAACGAAGCACTAGTATTAAAACAATATACATGCGATGCGTCTAAGAAACAGGACAATACCCCAGGCGGGTACCGGAGCTAACCGCGATGGAGAATCCCGCCCCGGGCCTTTAAGCCCGGGCTGCCCTGCGTATTCTGGGGAGGGCACCGTATCGCACCAATCTGCCCGGTTTCAAACTGTTGCAGTCCAACATGACCCACCATCATCGTCATGTTCCTCACCAACTTCATTATTTTCATCCATCCCTTCATCACCACTCTCGTATCTTGATAGAATTGAAGAGTCTCATTCATCAAATTCATCACCCTCACCCTCATCATTACTTCAATCCGATTTGGATGTTGTGCAGGAGGCTACTCCAGCTAATGTTACTGCACCCGCCAATGACGGAATGCGCACGCACAAAAAATGGACTAAATAAATGAACATTTTCATAATGCGCCACTATTTCATCCTCACTGATCTAGAAACAAACACTAAAACTTACCTCACACCATTACACGCACGCTTTAATGCACAATTCCCTAATATGGAAGTAGGAAAACAACGGGTAGGAGATCAACGCCGTGCTATAGTTCAACGAAACTTTTGACTAAAGAAAAATTAGAAATATCAAAGAAGAAGTTAGAAATTTACTGTCTAAAAACCAACACTTATCAATAAACACAAACACAGACATACAGCACACACAATCCAATAGAATAAGATGGACCAACGAGTTAAATGAAACTATAATGCGTAGTTACTATAGATTAACAAAGCTCGAAACTGACCTAACTACATACAGACCCCTCTTACACCAAGATATCGTTAGTAAATGCCCTTCAATTTCCCACCTCTCTGCACAAAGGATTGCTGATCAGCGTAGGTCTATTGTAAATAACCGATTACTATCAACTGATCAACTAAATAGAATTCGACAAGAAGTTCAAAACGAACTAATCTCTGACACCGCATGCGCTCTCGAAGACTCAACCCAGCTTGCACAAGACACATCAGTAATCTCTACAGACCCTATAGAAACAATAACCATACAGATAGACTTATCTCCAAGACAAACAACAAATAGCAATGATCAACCAAGTCCATCAATAGAATTACAACAACAATTAGAAGAAATGTTCTGGGAAACATTTCATACTTTCAAAGACACACACCCTACAAATCGACCCTACCTTCCAAAGTTAAAACCTTCAAAGAGACTAGCATCTATAATCAACTACCTCAATACTGATATACTTACAAAAATAGTAACTATTGACACTGATTTTAAAACGACTCATGCAATCATATACTGTGCAGCTTATACTGCTACAAAATTTAATGGCGTTAAAATCCTAGACACATGCAATCTAAACAGTAACTTAGAAAGAAAACCCAGGTGGCAAAAACGGCTAGAAGGCAGAATAAGCGAATTAAGAGCAAATATAGGGCGTCTGACAGAATATATAAGGGGCGTCCGATCGACAGCTTTGCAAAAGCATATAAATAAAATAAAAGAACAGTATAAAATCCATTCACAACACGAGACACTAAACAATGACCTTAGCCACTACTTAGATACTCTCAAGCAAAATTAAACGCTCTCGCAAGTCGGTTGCGCAGATATAAGGAGACTACACTCAGGAAAGTACAAAATAAGCAATTTGGTAACAATGAAAAATTATTCTATAGAAATCTCACATCGCCTAATAGCTCGCCAGAAAATAATTCACCTTTGCCAACTCCAGAAACTTTACACGCCTTTTGGTCCAATATTTGGTCGAACCCAGTTGAGCGCATAGAAAACTCATGGATTACGGAAGATAGACAAATACTTAAGAATATCTCAGAAATGGAATTTGATAATATCCCCATAGATCTTTTAAAAGCTGTAATATCAAAAACCCATAACTGGAAAGCTCCCGGATCTGATAACATACACAATTTTTGGTATAAAAGTTAACTTCCGTACACTCACTACTTCTAAAACACATAAATTCATTCATCAATTTACCTTATACAATGCCGGCCTTCATCACGCAAGGCGTAACATATATGCTACCAAAAGATTTATCCGATACTGAAAACCCCGCCAAATATCGACCAATCACTTGTCTCCAAAACATTTATAAAATAATTACAGCTTGTTTAAGCGAAACCATTTACAAATACACACAGGAACAACAAATCTTGGCAGAAGAACAAAAGGGTTGTCGAAAAATAGTCAGGGATGTAAGGAACAGCTCACCATCGACGCAGTAGTTTCAAAACAAGCAGTTATTCAAAAACTAGACATCCACACCATGTACATAGATTATAAGAAGGCTTTCGACTCAGTACCACACACCTGGCTAATATATATCTTAAAACACTATAAAATTAACCCTGCAATTATAAGTTTTTTGGAAAAAACAATGTTAAACTGGAGTACTAAACTAAAAATATGTAATTCTGGCAAAACTACTGAAACCGAATCCATCTCCATAAAAGAGGCATATTCCAGGGTGACGCCTTAAGCCCCTTTGGTTCTGTCTAGCCCTTAACCCATTATCTAATATGCTTAATAAAAATAATTTCGGATACAAAATTAAACATGACACACATCAAATTTCACTATCTCATCTCATGTACATGGACGATATAAAGCTTTTCAGTAACACTCTAAAGGACCTACACACCCTAGCTGACATCGTTCAAACATTTTCACACGATATACACATGGAATTTGGCGTAGATAAATGCAAGATTCAATCAGTCCACAAAGGAACAATAGTACCTGCCTCTTACAAATTGGCAAATCAAGAGGTAATAGATGCTGTAGACCCAGTGGAAGGATATAAGTACCTAGGATATCATCAGTCACAGGAGCTCCATCACAAGAACATTAAACAGCTACTGCAACAAAATTTCAGGACTAGACTACATAAAGTACTACACACCCACCTAAATGCTCGCAACACCATCAAAGCTATAAACACCTTTGCCGTCCCTATTCTAACTTACTCGTTTGGTGTAATACGCTGGACACAAACAGATTTAAAAAACCTTCAAAGAATCATTAACACTACAATGACTAAACATAGAAAACACCACCCAAGAGCTTGTATACAGAGAATGACCCTACCTAAATGCGAAGGTGGCAGGGGTTTAATAGATATAACAAACTTACACAATAAACAAATCATGTCGCTCAGATCATTCTTCCACAATCGTTCACTGCATTCCACACTGCACAAAGCTATCTGTGAAGTAGATAAATACACGCCACTATTTCTCGCTGATCACACAAAAGATATGCCTATAACCACGAAACAACAAAAGATTGACATCTGGACACAAAAATCTCTGCACGGCCGTCATCGTCACGATTTAACTAACCCTAATGTTGACAAAATAGCGTCAAACGCATGGTTAAAGCGTGGCGAGCTGTTTCCTGAAACAGAAGGATTCATGCAGGCCATTCAAGATCAGGTTATAGACACTAAAAACTATAGGAAACACATAATCCGAGACAGTAGTCTAAGTAGTGATCATTGCCGACACTGTCATAAACACCCAGAAACCATCCAACACATCACAGGCGCATGCTCCTCCATCACACAGACAGACTACAAGCACAGACACGATCAGGTAGCGGCAATCATACACCAGACACTCGCATACAAGCACAAACTCATCACAGAAAAACAGCATATTATAAATATACACCTCAAATTATCCTAGAATCACCTGACTACAAACTATACTGGGACAGAACTATACTTACAGACAAGACCGTACATCACAACCGCCCTGATATCACACTACACGATAAACATAGTAAGACAGTTTACCTCATAGACATCGCAATCCCCAACACACACAATGTCACGGCCACACATACTAATAAACTCACAAAATATGCAGACCTGACCATTGAATTGAAAACTCAATGGAGAGTGCAATCTGTGAAGACAGTCCCCATCGTTATATCCAGCACCGGCGTAATCCCTAAAACACTGCACACTAGCCTGAAAACCCTAAACATTCATCCACTCACATTCACGCTAATGCAGAAGGCAGTCATACTAAACACGTGCAGAATCGTCAGAAAGTTTCTAGCAATAGATTAACATATCAACCGCCGAAGTTGTTTGGCCAAAAGCCCGCAGCTCTGGTGAAATACCCCAGAAATGGGAGAAGTTTAAAAACTTAAAATATAATAATAATAATAATAATAACAGCCCTGTATTGCATACTTGCCCACTGCTGAGCACGGGCCTCCTCTACTACTGAGAGGGATTAGGCCTTAGTCCACCACGCTGGCCTAGTGCGGATTGGTAGACTTCACACACCTTCGAAATTCCTATAGAGAACTTCTCAGATGTGCACAGGTTTCCTCACGATGTTTTCCTTCACCGTTAAAGCAAACGATAGATTCACAAAGAATACACACATGATTTTTTTAGAAAAGTCATAGGTGTGTGCCCTTGGGATTTGAACCTGCGGACATTCGTCTCGGCAGTCCGTTCCATACCCAACTAGGCTATCGCCGCTTAGCGATACTTCAACCATATACGCAGGAGGTATTATAGTGCACAAGTGTGTGCACAGTTGCACTCTGTTCCTTCACTCTCATAGTCCGGTGAGACGGTAATCCGACATGACCGGAAAGAGATCAGGCACAAGATTATCAGCTTTACGTGCTTTCCGAGACACGGGGTATCACACCGCCAACGTCCTGACTTCAAGTTGCGACAAAGTAATTTTTAAGATAGTTAAACGCAGTCACTATTTTTGGCCCGACTAGGGAACCCAGTACCTAAGCGCGGTAATCTTGCTTGTAGCGTGTGCACATTACAACTACACCGCCAAGGCAGTCAATTTTGAATATGTCTCTTATTAACATTGTACTAACTTAAAGTACCAAAGAAAACTCCGATAACTTTTAACTTGACTCCCAATAAACCTCATAACGTCATAAAAGTTGATTGATGGAGCTCCGAAATTTTCTTAATTACGTTCAAGTTACGGCGTCGGTATAATTTTACTGTGCCGTTAAACTGTGGTTTGAATCAACTCCGAATCTTGTATTTAGAGAGTTATAAAAGTTTGAACACCTGTGATCATGTTTATTTACTTGAATGTTGACATTACAAAAGTTTTTTTTACGGTTCCGTAGACTGGTTTTTGGAGGTTGTAGATTGCCAACTAAGCTTGGTTTAGCTTAACTCCCATAGCTGAGAAAACTATATCTATAACTTAGATAAGTTAACTTAGTTTGAGGACCGCTCACGAGTGTGAAAAAATAAACTAAACTAAATATGGTTACAATATTTCACAAAATCAAATCAAATTATTTATTTGTAAGCATAGGTAGTTTACGACTGTTATCGAAATACAATTTGCATTTGTTGTGTCAGCATACAAATATATTAGTTTTATGTCGACTAATACATAGTGGAAAGACTGTTTATCTGACTGGAATAGACCTTTCAATAAATGCTAACAACACCACGTAGACCTTGAGTCGAAGGCACTGCTCAGTACGGTACTACACTTTCACTCAGACATCAGATATGACTTATAATGACAGCGAAGTCTTCGAGATAATGGTACTGAACCACTCAATTCGTTCCATATATTGCATACACAAGTCACAAGATTAGTAACCTAACTGCACTTACAAAACCAACATATCAACAAAATATGAAGTCCCAGTTAATTTTAACATTATTTAAACTTCCATTCTTGTGCTATACCAGAAAATAACACGCAAATTGAAACCATGCAACTCGGGGACCCGTATTAAATGCGAAATTACATTCCCAAACCTATTAACATATGCAAATGAAATAATACACTAACTTACTTGGTGGAAGCGCGTGTTGAGTTTACAGTTTGTAACATCTATTTAGTTAATAATTTGAGACAATAGTTGTTGCGATACGATACGAATACGTATTCTGTGGTCTTCCTAACTGATGTATATATAGCATAGGATTAGCTGTATCTTCGAAGAGAGGAGCGGTAGGAGTTAATTCAAAACATAATTGACTTTGAAGACTATGCCTGGAAGGGTTTTTGGATCCGTTCGCTGCTTCTTTTTTATAAAGCGACTTCAAATAAGGAGGTTTTCTACTTTCTGAAGGTCTCCACAATTTGTAACCAGTATATAGGTAATAATAAATTATTTTTTCAGTGATTTTGAAGGCGGTTTTTTTTTATATTTTTATAGTGAGCCCTATTGAAAATACTGAATCTTCTGATGGCTTTATACCTAGCTTGAATAATTGAGGTTTGTTGTGAAGCCTTTAAAGAAATTAATGGGAATTGAGAAAGTGAAGTACTTAATCTGAATCGCATAGTAAAACCATGCAAACTTGAATAAGAAAGCCGATATTTCGAAATGATCTCAGAGATAGATTTATGATAAAATCCAAAATCACTTATGCTGCAAAGAAATATCAATGTTGTTTTACCAATGTGCCCAATCACTTTTATAGGGAAGGTAATATACAGACATTTTCTACTACCAGCCAGAAGCTTAAATGTTTTACATACCTTGGAATCCTCAATGCTTCGAGTGACGCACAATGAACCCACGCGCCTGATAATTACAACATGTAATTAGAAACACTCGTTTCCTTCCTAAATGAACGAAGAAAACCGTCATTTTATTCCAAAAGTGAACGCGCTGTACGATTTCGTATCTTATGAATAACGCAATAGGAAACATAATAACATCTCTACATTTTTGATGTTTGTATTAAAGCTACGTATCAAAGAATTCCGTGAGATTTAGATGTTATTTCGGTGTGTTTTTGTACTTGTGTATTAATCCAGCTTTTGAATTATAATTCGTTTGAAATACGATGTATCTTTAGCAATGTTTAATGTATTACGTTCATACACACGCCTTTAATCCTCGAAGAGTAGGCAGAGGGGCAACTGGTGCTCTCAATTTCAGCGTGCGTGTTCTGTCCCATGACGTGATAGGGGCGAGCATATGCTCTGCCATTATATCTATACTATTATATAAAGCTGAAGAGTTTGTTTGTTTGTTTGAACGCGCTAATCTCAGGAACTACCAGTCCAAACCGAAAAAATCTTTTTGCGTTGGATAGCCCTTTGTTCGTGGAGTGCTATAGGCTATATATCATCACGCTATACCCAATAGGAGCGGAGCAGTAATGGCTAATCTCAGGAACTACCGGTCCAAACTGAAAAATTCTTTTTGCGTTGGATAGCTCTTTGTTCGTGGAGTGCTATAGGCTATATATCATCACGCTATACCCAATAGGAACGGAGCAGTAATGGCTAATCTCAGGAACTACAGGTTCGAACTGAAAAAATCTTTTTGTGTTGGACAGCCCTTTGTTTGTGGAGTGCTATAAGATATATATCATCACGCTATACACAATAGGAGCGGAGCAGTAATGGCTAATCTCAGGAAATATCGGTTCGAACTGAAAAATTGTTTTTGTGTTGGATAGCCCTTTGTTCCTGGAGTGCTATAGGCTATAATATCATCACGCTATGACCAATAGGAGTGGAGCAGTAATGAAACATGTTGCAAAAACGGGAAAAAAATATTAGTTTTGAGAGTTTCTGTTGCGTGCGCTGCGTAAACGGTTAAAGTTATGTAGCAATGATGTATGACGGGATTGTTCCTGTTAAAAATTTCTACAAAAATATATTATAAAATAGTCTCCCGCTGCATCCGTCTGTCTGAACGTGTTAAACTCAAAAACTACCCAACTTATTAAGATGAAATTTGGTATGGAGACAGTTTGAGACCCTGGGAAGAACATAGGCTCCCGGGAAACTACTACTTTTATAACGGAAAACTTTAGCCTGAAAAACTTTATAACGCGGGCGGAGCCGCGGGCAAAAGCTAGTATACATATATATGTATAACGGGCATAAATTCCTGACATCGTTCTGATACTGAGAATAACAATCCAATATCTCTTTGCCCGAATAGGGGACCGAATCCGAGACCACAGCAGCAACAACTATGCCACCTACATGTATAATGTTATCGATGGGTCCTACGTATATTAGTACAAGTGCAAAAACACAACTTTACAGGAGAACGATTTGAACATTCTTAACTTTGTTAATTAATTAAACTAATTATAATTAATATTTAAAAAAACATTATAAAGTGCGCGATCCGACTGCGTCGGGGCTGTATTTGTATTGCGAGCACGATAAGACACTGCTCTGAGGTCCCGGTTCAATTTCCGCATCGGGCAATATTGGATTTTTTTGCTGAGTATTATTCCAAAGTCTGCAATTTGTGCCCGATATAATATGTGGCTATATCGTCCTCTATGTGAAAAATAGGCGTCCTGATTGCACCTCTGCTTACCCTTTTGAAGATAAAGGCTCGTGCCGAAACGTACAACTACAGCGTACATAGCTTTAACCTCTCAATGCCTCATAAATAAAGTTTATTTTTCACAGCGATGTAACACTCACAAAATTACATTAACACGCGAACAATTGAACCATATTCCCGAATAAAGTCGCTGTCACACCCACGTCTGGCAACAGATTGTGTCTTTCGCCACATTTTCACTTTTTTGGTCGCAAAATAAGCCGCTGTTCTGTTTCATATTTTACAAGAGGTGTCAGTCTGTCCACATTAATCTCTTGCTGTGGTATAATAGACCATGGCAATGAGAAGACCATGTGGTGGTGGTTCCTACCCGAATTTCGGGCACGGCGGCCAATCTCAACGGAGGTCAGACAAGTACGCAGGAGATATTGTAGGGCACAAGTGTGTGCGCAATACACAGGTGCACTCTCTGTTCCTTCACGCTTACAGTCCGGTGAGACGGCAATTCGATATGACCGGAAACAGATTAGGCGCAGGACCAACTGTTTAACGTGCTTTCCGAGACACGGCGGTATCACACCGCCAACTTCCATACTCCGAGCTGCGACTGAGTAATTTTTAAGATCCAAAATCCCAGTCGCAATCATTTTGGCCCAACCCGGGATTCGAACCCTCAGCTCGGTACAATTTCAAATGCGCCACCGAGGCAGTTAAGAGAATACCATAATATGCCAATGATTTCTAGGCAAATTCGGATGTTTCGAAAATCAACCCGGACAAATATAGAGAGATTTATATAATTGCGTGTTTATTTTCTATGATTAAATTATTTAAGTAAAAGTCTATTAGCGATGAGTCAATATCTAACGTCAATGTAACTGTTGCATATCTCAATTAACACGTTTTTGAATACCATATAGTCACGTGATGTACTGTTATTGATCTCAAAATACACTGCAGACAATACCTCAATTACAGAGGCACGCGAATATAACTGCACAATCAAAATTTTGTTAAATATAACCCAAAATAGAAATGTAAAATGGTCTGTATATTATTAATGTTATTTTTTGTCTGCTATATCCGCCAAGCAATCTTCTATCACTGGTGGTCTAGTTTGAAAGACGTTTGATCCAAAACTTGGCAAATGCTGATAGTCTGATTCTACGTTAAACAATATCTATACGAAGAGCAATGGTATTTTTCTTTCCTTAAATGAATGGACAAAGGGTATTTTTACCAAAAAACTTATTGACAATAGCCTAACTAGTGTATAAAACCTGAATGTCGAAAGGTGGTGGAAGTTCCGCTATTAAATACGTCAGACTCCACCCCATGCAATAGAGTTTTGAACATTTATTAATGACATTGTTAATGTAGGTTTCTACTCTTAGAAACGGACTAGGTCTTGCGTATCCGAGGGGCCGTTTGGGTAGATACTATCGCAATGTCTATTTCTACCGTCAAGCAGCGGTGTGCATACACCGTTGTGTTCTAGATTGAAGGACATTGTAGCTTGCATAATCACTGGGTATTACAAGACTTAACATCTTATCTCTCAAGGTGACTAATTCAGTGGACTGCCACGCAGTATTTCATAATTATTATGGTGTTTATGGGCGGTCGTATATTTTTTTTCTTAATGGTTTTAAATGACGAGAAGAGCTTGCCGTTCGCCTGATGGTAAGCGATACAACCGCCTATCAACAGAAGAAACACCATCCAACACCTTGCATTACAAAGTAGTGTTTAGTATTCCACTGCGCTCGCCATTCTGAGACATGAGATGTTAAGTCTTATTATGTCCAGTATTCACACTGGTTACAATGTTCTTCAAACCGGAACATAAAAGTGATTGCACACTGCTGCTTAGTGGCAGAAATAGACATTACAGTGGTATCTATCCAGGCGGACTCACACATATGAGAGACCTACCAGTAATAGTATATTCTATTTTTCATTCATTAGTAGTACATTTAAAGCTAAACATTACGCGAAAGGCATGTTCGTCTAGTTATTCAACTGCATTAATAAGTGACACCGTCATTCTCACGGAATTAACTACGACATTATTCTCTATAAAAACGCATATCAAATTGAATATGCAATTTCGAAAAAGGCAAATAAACTCATAAATATCAAATATCTAGAAAGGTATATCTAATAGGCAAATATCATAAATATAAAAAATATCTAGAAATGTATGTATAATAAACAAATAACAACAAAACTACTGTAATTTTTTTTTTGCTAATTAAACCCAAATTGTAACCCAAAAATTAAGTTAAAATTTTTTACACTACTTCAGAAAATAATTTTCCATTTCCTAAACTTTTTAAAAAAGCGGCGATAGCCTAGTTGGGTGTGGAACGGACTGCCGAGACGAATGTCCGCAGGTTCAAATCCCAAAGGCACACACCTCTGACTTTTCTAGAAAATCATGTGTGTATTCTTTGTGATTTTTCGTTCGCTTTAACGGTGAAGGAAAACATCGTGAGGAAACCTGCACATCTGAGAAATTCTCTATAGGAATTTCGAAGGTGTGTGAAGTCTATCAATCCGCACTAGGCCAGCGTGGTGGACTAAGGCCTAATCCCTCTCAGTAGTAGAGGAGGCCCGTGCTCAGCAGTGGGCAAGTATATAATACAGGGCTGATATTATTATTATTATTATTAAACTTTTTACATTTTGAGTCATGTACCCTTTTTGGAATGCATATTCAATTGTATTAAGGGCCGAAATACAAAAACAGAGGCCGTAAAACTAAAAAGCGATTTGGGCTCCCGGTAGAGCTCCAGATATTTTAGCCCGCCCGGCCTCTTCAAGTAAATTAATTTTTTTCCTCAATGTATCTATATCGGGATGACGAAAGGTATGCAAAAAACCCATTCGAGTACGTAGCGAGTCAAATTAAACGTTCAAGAGATATTTGAGGGTCTCTCCACTTTGTTTTGTTTTGACACGATATCAATTGATTCATCGGAAAATACTTTAATGTTGGCTGTAATGAATTTATTTATTATTTTTTTAATTTAATATGACGAAATTTTAAAGGCAGAAATATCCATGATTATTAATTATTTTTACATTTTTCTTTCAACTGCGAGAACTAATCACTAACTAGACGTGAATTTAAATTCTTTACTTGCCAATACTTGTTTAGTTACCCAGATTAAAGCCGAAACAAAATGTATGAAAATGGACCTTGAGCTACCACCTTAATTAACAAAATAAAACCCTTAAGTTTATGTATATTAATATATAAAGCTGAAGAGCTTGTTTGTTCGAACGCGCTAACTTCTGAAACTATTAAACTGATTTTTTTTGCACTTCAAGGAAGCCACATTACTCCTAAGTGCTAATACTTTTATCCTGGGAAAATATAAAGCGGGATTTTTGTCACGGAGAAACTTTATCATGCAGGCGGAGCCGCGAGTAATACTAATTAATATAGACCAACCTTATATATTATATACTAGCTATTCCTCCGACTGAGACTTATACTTAAAATAGCTGTGCCCACGAATTCTTACACATAGATAACTTTATACTATATACTCCTTTATCGATATGCTATTTTATTGCAACGAAGTCTATGAAAATCGATTCAGTGGTCTCGGACATGTGCGCTAACAAACAGACAGAAAAAATATAAAAATCGCTAATTGTGTACTTCTTTCAATGTACAGACACACCGATCTGCTGATTACATAGATTTAGACACAACGTTCAGAAGTCACAATATTATGACAAATAAACACAACAATACTATATCAATGTTGAAATACTTACATCTGCTTGAACGCACGAAGATACAATTACATCGATAAATCGTATAAATAACTAACAAACTACACAAGAATACACCTATCTTGTCAGTGATCGGAACTAGAGACGTCGTCTCAAATATAAAAATATTCCTTATGACCCGAAGGATATCGTAGCTAGTGTAACTACTGGGTATCATAAGACTTAACATCTCATGTCTCAGGATGACGAGCGCAGTGAAATACCAAACGATACTTCGTAATTCAAGGTGATGGATGGTGTTTCTACTGTTTATGGGCGGCGTATCGCTTACCATCAGGCGAACGGCAAGCTTATCTCGTCATTCAAAGTAATAAAAAAAACCTACAATATGATCTTTAAGTGGAAGGGAAGCCGGAATTATTAGTGCAGTAACTACGCTGATTTTTTTGTATTATAGGCGTCAACCCAGCATACAGCTCATCGGATGGTAGGGAAGTCATCACCGCTGCCCTTGAAAATCTGCAATTCCAGGGGGCATAGAGATGCGATGCCTTTTTCGTAGGGCACCAGGTCGTATCTGCCCGGATATGCTGCTTTTTTCATATGGAAAGAAAATATCGATTTCTTTCCTTTGTGTAGGGTGAGCTTATTAATATGATTGTTATGTTCTCGTTTAAGGGCTGTCTTCAGCGTAATGACTTATTATGAGAAATGTCTTATGCTAGAGACGACTGCAGTTTATCTCGATAAGACACAAAGTGGATATAATAATTTTTTGGGTTACTACTGTTTGCTACTGTTTCTTGCTAGCAGTGATGCTTATCATCAAGCAATCAACTTTCCAGTTTCGTTACAAAGTTATTGCAAAAACTCAAACCAGTATATGACTGTTTCGAATGCTCAACTTAGGAATCGAAATTCAAGATTCACATGTTTTACCGGTAGGTTGATAAAACGATTATTTAATAGCCTTTACACTCGCTCTCATGAATTAGAATTTATAATTGCATACATCGTAAAGTTGTGGTCAGTTAATGTCAAATTAATATGACGTTATGCAACTCCCTTAAGGTCTAAGCACCTAGGAAAAGCGTTATAAAGATGCTGCATAGTTACGGAAATTTTAAAATACTAATAGGAAAATTCACATTTCTGTGTTCTGTACACGACTTATTACCATAATATATCCACCATTAAATATTTTATGCCAGTAACTTAAAACCGAATGAAGAAAAATATTAAAAACAAAAAAATAAATTATTCTGCGCTAGGAAACTCTTCAAATAATTTCCCTTACAAGAGAACACGGAAAATGTGTCGACTTACACTAAATATATCCCCATAACCATGCCACTAAATAAATCACGCCGTAAATGAAATATTATTCCCAAAGATACCATTTCCGGCATTAAATTGAATGGAAGTCCCAATTCTTTCCCGCTACGTAGCATTTCGTCACAAAGGTAGATTGTTATCTCGGATCTCAAGCCAAGGTCGAGATGTCATCCTCACCTTGTCCACGTTTCAATAAATATTTATTACTTTATATATAACAAATACACTCACCAAACACGTATAAAATCCATATATCACTCACAAACACAAAAACGTACGTAATTTTCAGTTTTTCATGTGTTTTCCGCGGCTACAGCCACCTCGGGAGCGCGTCGAGCCCGACTGGGCACCCACTCTGATAATGCCAAAGATTACGCACACGCAGACTCGACGCTATGCAAATTTAATTTCAACAGATAAAGTAGGATTTTATATCTGTATAATTTTGTAGTATATTTAAATGGAATGAATGTTTTAAGATACTTTTTGGTGAGTAAGCACAATTTCGACAACGTGCAGCGTCGCAATTTTATCATTTAAAAAGCTGGATTGCTTTTATAAATCTATTTCTTTTTAATTTGAGAAAGAGTTTTCGGCTACAATTTTATATTTTTATTTATTTAGTCAGTAGTTAATATTATATAATACATTACACATTTAAGTAGCTATTGAAGGATAGAAATACATTTTGTTGCATTTATACTAACTCAATGTTAAAGTACTAAAGTTTTTAATTTGGTAAACTTTTTGTCTCAAGGTAATCTGCATATTTTAACAAAATTATTGTAACTTTTAAACCAAGCATTATCTTTTTCCTAGAAACATTTGATGTGTTTTATGAATAATTAGTAAAACTGCAAACATTTCTCTAATTACCACTGTCTAAACAATAGAATAAATGATGTAAACATTTAGGTATTGCTCATTCATTTTGTAGACTTCACGTAGTTGGATGATATTCGGAGTTTTTTTAAGATATTAATTACATCATAAAAAGTAACGACCTATGCTTCTTGACAATCAAATTGATGCATCCGTTAAAGCCACATGTTTATTATAACGCTACTGGTTTTGACATATTAAAAGGTTTATAAATAAAGAATGTTTATAGTAGTAAGGATATAAAAATATTAATAGACTAGACGTTTTAAATTTAAACAACGTTATCATAAATTTCGTCAGTTTCTGATTTTAAGACAGTGAAATGTATATTTTAAACCATGAAAGATAGAGGAGGTAATTCATTGTTTAACAATTTTAATTTATTGTCGTTATAAGATTTATTTAATGTTTATTACTAGTATGTTTAAATAGTTTACTCTGAGAGAGGATTTCCTAAAAGTAAATGTTACTAAATAGGCTATAATAAAAATAATAAATAAGTACACTGTGCAATCAAGTATCGCCTCAAATCCTCTTCCTCTATAGTAATATATTATATATTAGTATAAATTACGCAACAAAAACTCAAAATATTAACTGAGCACACATATCTCGCTCAAAGATCTAGACAAACCAGTAACTAACTACTTTCTTATCGCTTCAAAAGTCGCGTGTGAAAACAATAACAATGGAACGTTTTTTATTTTAATCTTCCTTTCACCGGCACATGAACAACGCAAGCGCGGTAGAAACAAAAGATGAACGTTAAAATTTTACAGCCCAATCATTGTACTATTGTTTTACTGGTTCGTAAATAAAAGTGCGAATGAATTCCCATTGTAATTAACTAATTAATGTCTAACTTTATTGTTATTTTTCCTTTCTTTATTAAACAAGTTTTTTATTACATAATGTGTATTAAATTAATTAAAATGTGCCTTTCGAGGATATTGATATGGGAGTAAAGGAGATTGAGCATGACTAATATACAATTGGCTGTTGTTTATTGGCATTTGTGACGCAAAAAATGTGGTGAGTGATTCAAAACTTGGTCAATTTAGTATTAAAACCAATAAAAACTATGTGAGACAATTTTAATTCCTGAGTTCTTTATAAAAATCAAAAGCATTTGAAATCTTTCAATTCGTTTTACGCCAATATGGAAAAAAGGCCTGATACATTTCTAATAATATAGAATTTCTGTCCTCCAAATTAGAACTATAATAATAGAGATGTAGTTTAATGAAAAGTACAATTACCAACAAAAAAATGTCCTCTGAGAGACACATCATTGACATCCACAATCAATACTAACTCATCCCGTCTAATCTATGGTAAGGCTTCGATCGCTCCTCTCTCTAGCACGCGGGATGTGCTATACACCTGTCTCTCTCCCGCACTCAACCAAACGATTGACGTAGGTACGCGGGAAATGTGTGAACTTCTCAAGGATATTACTGAAACCGATTTAATTTGATCATAATTTGTGTATGTTGACATGTTATCGGTCAATATTGATAATAGAAATGTTATATTTTATGGTATCATTGTGGCGTTTTACGAGCAATTTTGTACTTAAGATACGTCATGAGATACATAAATCATAAGAATTTATTTGCCTTTAATATGGGCAGCGTCGATTTTATATTATGATATAAAAGACGTGTGATGGTAACAGAACAAAATTACTATAAATGTATTCCACGGAATATTCTTAAGTTCATCGTTCTGGGATATAGACTATATCTTGATGAATAAATAATAATTATAGCTATTATCAAAACAAATAATAAACAAGAGTTTACGCAGCTTCCACAGCATTAAATTAGCTATAAAACATTTGAAAGAATTACATTTGAAAAACTGTTTGACTTCGCAGTCATAAATTTTAATAGCAGCCATTTGCAAGTAAAAAACGTTAGAACAGAACGCGCAGTTTATCCCTTTATGTTTGTAAAGTGACATTTGAAACTAGTGTGAACTTGGCTTTAGTGGAAAATAAATTGGTTTTATATTTGTTTTTCCTTTAACATCTTTTCGTTTGCGAGATGAGAGCACGTTTGGGGGTAATTCACGCGAAGTGGTCATTTATTTTTAATACACATATTATGGTGTAAGAGTTTGTCTCATAGAGACGTTTATTTATTGCAATAAAAGTACAGATTCAATAAATATTTGCTGGTCGTAGGATATATTATATATCCGTCCGGATAGCGATCACCGTACACTAGGTGTTTAAACCCGCTATAGTAGCCCTCATAAGTGTGTCGCGTTCCAGGTTCAGCCTGCTTATATTTGGTTCCAACAGGCCGGCGTAATTGTGTCGACTGTCGAGGGGTAATCATCTCTCGTCAGTCGACATTATATTGGACGATAGACCCCTATCACAACATGGGACGATATACATGGGGGCGGTGAATGGTTGCACTGGTTGCACCTCAGCCTACTCTTAGAGGATAAAAGGCGTGAGTATGTGAATGTGCATTATGATATCTCGGTTTTATGGATGTAAGGACTATAATTGCATAACGTAATACTGTTTCTCAGCTCTATAAGATCTAACCTCTACAGTTCTTAATGGTCAAAGTGAATATTTACCCAGACGGATTCTCATATGCCAGATCTAATCATCATTTAATAACAGAAGTTATTACTTACATTTTATAGGTTATGTTTGTTTTCTTTTATCAAGTTATTATATTATGATAGAAGTTAGTTTTCAACTAATTACATTTTCATATTCCATTTCTAAACTACAAGAATATATTAAAACAAGCTTCTATGAAAGCTTTTAAAAGTTATCACAATC
The DNA here is from genome assembly GCF_014839805.1 of Manduca sexta. Classification (NCBI taxonomy): domain Eukaryota; kingdom Metazoa; phylum Arthropoda; class Insecta; order Lepidoptera; family Sphingidae; genus Manduca; species Manduca sexta. Next base: position 7,405 of record NW_023591919.1, on the reverse strand, counting down.
TCCCTGAACGTTGAACATGAAATTTTTTCTAGCTATACAATGTACAGAGAATGTCTACCATAAGAAAATCTTGTAATTTTTTTGTATGTGACACAGAAATAACAAAGCTTTTGATGCATTGTTCAATTATATGTAAATACTTTCAATTATAAAGTTGTGTGCTGACCGAGAGCATCCGTTAATGGTTGCTAGAATTTTGCCGATCTTTCTGGATATAATATATATATTTTTATTATAACTTTTTACACGAGCGCGGCAAAGAGATCCCACTGCACCTGATGGTAAGTGGAAGGGGGTCCAATAGAATGGCGACGAACGAGAGATGATTACCCCTTGACAGTTGACACGATTATGCCGGCCTGTTGGAAGCGGATATACACAGGCTGATCCCGGAACACGACACAATTACGTAGGCCACTATGGGGGCTTTTAACATCTTGTGTACGGTGGTCGCTATCCGGGCGGATATAGAATATATCCTACCACCAGCAAAATTCAACAAAACATTAAACGCCTTACTAACAAACGTTGTGAACGACTGTCATAGAATCTTTTGTCTCACTTCCTCTGACGGGAAATGTCACTTGCGGTAAACAAGACAAAACACTGAATAGCTAAAACAGACGCTATACAACGTTTATTTGAAAGTGAGAAATGTGAAATTCAAGAGCTACCTCCACTTCCCTTAAAACCTTTCTTCTAAATGTGAAAGAAGTAAAAATACATTTTCCAAGAGGAAATATTTAACATTTTTTTCCTGAAATTTCATCGCCTCTGCTCACTGGGCGACTAATCAAATTTATACACCGTCAGTGGAACGGCACTGCGATGTAGATATTGATCATTTTATAGAAGCGGAATACTTTTAAAAGAAAGTATAAGTGCGGTATCATTTTTATTGGATTCCGGTGGACTTTTTATTTCGACACTAGCTATTCCTCGCGGCTTCGCCCGCGTGAAGGAGTTTTCCGGGGTAAAAGTCCTCTTATACATTTTTTCGGGATAGAAAGTAGCTTATAACCTTTCCGGGATATTAAACTTTCTCCATACCAAATTTCACAAAAATCTATTCAGTAAACTTTGAAAAAATCGATAACATACAGACAGACGGAAAAGAAAACTATAGATTGATTTTGTTATAAGGTTCTTTAAAAGGTTATTATTTTAAATTCTTACTATATTCGTTTCGTCTTATATTCTGTCTTTGCTATGGAGGGAAGTGGATAGTTAATATTTCCAACTCCTCTCTCTTTCTATTTGATTAATTTCGTTGCGGGATAAAGACAAATTAGTGTCCCAGAGACTAGAACTTCACCGCTCGGTGTCATAAAATGCGTGCCACTGCTGATCCTGGTGTACAGGAGTTGTAGGGGTGGGTATTAGGTGGAAAAGTCTCTAGTATTTTATCTTTGAAAAGATCATAATAGGCTATAAAATTCTTACACTATTTTGAAATTTATTTGGTTCCATCTGGGAGAAATGTTTATCCCCAAACATTATTTAAGAGTCCAAAAACCCTGCTTAACTTCTTCCGATATCCACGAAAAATATGTCTTTTTATAATTTCACTAATAAAGTTTTACTATTTAATGGAATCTATCACACAGTAAGAAGTTAGAAATTGAGTTAGTTAACTTAGATTGCCTTAGTGGCGTAATTGTATTGCGGTGCGACTGCAATGCTGCGGTCTCAGTTTTTATCCCCGAGTTGGACAAGGTGATATTAATGAAATGAAATGAAATGATTTATTTGAATCTGTAAAATGTTATACATTATTTAGATTCCGTCAATATTAACTCTACCACCAGTTCGGAAAGCAGTTTTCACCAACGGGCAAGAAAACCTGGTGTTGCTCTTTTCAATTAGTTTAGGTAAAGACTACAGTACTTAAGTTTTTCTACTTAGTAAAGCCCGTGGTCTGAAATTTGCGCCCGATATGGCGATAATTTCGCCTGCTATCACATCATGGAACGTAATATACACAGAGGAAAATGAGTGCATCGATTGCCTTTTGCCTCTGCCTACCCTTTCGGGGATAAAATGCGGGATTGTGTAAGAACATAGACATTCAGACAAATCTGGCCGAAATGTGACGCGGGTTTTTTCAAAAGATCCCACCCGTATTAAAGATATCATTTCACAAACATTCGCCGTGTCAGATCCGAGATAATCGCTCGCGACAGATTTATGCGTGCAGATATATTATGAATTCATTACGCGTCTCACGCATGTGTTTAAATTCCTTTTTTGAGCGATTTACATTCATTACGAAGAACGGTTAGGGTCTGTCAGATTCGCAAAGATTTTTGCTTTAAATGACAAGACAAGCTTGTCGTTCGACTGATGGTAAACGATACGACCGCCCATAAATTGTAGAAACACCATCCAACGACATTGAATAACAAAGTATTGATTGGTATTCCACTGCGCTCGCCATCCTGAGACATGAGATGTTTAGTCTTATTATGTCCAGTAGTTACACTGGCTACAATGTTCTCCAAACCAGAACACAACAGTGACTACACACCGCTGTTTGGCGGCAGAAATAGACATTGCGGTGGTACCTACCAGGCGGACTCTCCATATGATAGACCTATCGCCCGTATTAGGTTATGGGTAGATGCACTGCATTTGTAATAGTATTGCAGAATTTTAATTTAAGGGACCTTATGGAATTAAATAGCCATTTGGGAGCCTTCTTCAGTTAAGCTTAATTTTAGATAGGTAAAGCAAACGCGAAACAAGTGAATCCAAACCTCGCTGCTATAAGGTTTAGCTCAGTCATACTAATGTTTATTGGCAACAAATTGACGTAGTCTGTACGATGCTTATAGTCTATTATTTACTTTAAGTGAATCTAAAAAATATAAACATTCTGAAACCGGGAACTGAACCCAGGATTTCTTGTTGTAGTACGCCGCCAATCGATCAATATAGCGACGAAAATCTACAAATCAAATAAATTTAGAAACTCGAAATTATACCATCAAACTGATCGGACTACTATAACTTTAATATAGTTTCATAATAATAGTACTAACCATTGTCAATCAAAAACCAACACTATCAATAAAAAAAAATAACGTTCACAACACAGTAATTTAAGTAAGCGTTTAATACCACTCCAAATTGAGTAATAAAGTGTGCACGAGGGCCTTTTCCCGGAATGCCTTTGCCTACACCTACGTATTTAAAGGGTTCCGTTATCTGCCCCTTGACGTTTGAACAAATAATGTTGTTCCAAGTCTTTCCAAAAAGGGTTAAGCCTACTTCATAATATGACTCTGGCATCAAATGACAATTGAAAATCTTTATTTTGGCTACATTGTTGGATAATCGCTATTTTAAATTAACCATGTCGAATGGAGTACAGAGATCAATAGGTATCAATCTAATATAGTAAGATAGTAATTGTGTTTTATATCACTACTAGGTGTTGATTGCGGCTTTGATCAAGTGAAAACGTTTTCCTGTTCCAAAGTTACTAAAACAATTTAATAAAAAGAAATCTATTTAAAAATCCTTTTAATTCCCATTATTTCTCATGGTAGCAAATTACCGGTATACAAAATGTCTTTAATCACATTATGGTTCGGTCGTGTACCAAATTTCATCCACAACCACTCAGCTTTTTTTGCTTTTACATTTAACAAGCATTCAAACATTTACAATGTTAATAATGTTAAAAAGTAAGATAAGATTATTCAAAAAGGCGATCACCGAAAAGGTTAAACTGTCCACACAAGGATAGAATAATTTCCTGACAATCGTGCTATAGATTAGCGTCAGCAAACGAACAAAGACTACAAGTTTTATTACCTACAAGCTTTGATCGCGATGTAGCCCGAAGAGTTTTCCCGGAATATAAAGTAGCCTATGCCTTTCAGGGTCTCAAACTATCTCCATATCAATTTTCACAGAAATCCGTTCGATAGTTCTTGAGGTTATCGCGTTCAGACAGAAACAGCGAGGAACTTTGTTTATAATAATATGTAAGGCAGTGGCAAAGCATACAACCCGATTTCTACCGGCTTCTCTTTTAGGTTTATTAAAGTTTGTCTCAGTTTTTGTTTTCTGTTGAATTGCCCGTGATATGTGAACTAAGGCATTTTTTGCCTCGAGCGACCTTTTATTTTTTTTTATATAATGATAAAATAGAAGCATATATATAGCAGATCCAATAATGTATTTTTAATATCGTTTGTCGTGAGAATGATTAATAACCATGTATTGTCAAGCACGCTTCTATTGTTTGAACTCATATTGTCTATGAACCTTTATGGCCAATCATGTTTTAATATCGCTAACACATTGTAATTAACGATAAAAACTGTGAAAAATATGAAGTCAGTAATGATAGTCTAGCGAGTAATCGGATCTTAGAGAGGGTCGCAAATTCGATCCTATAGCTATATAAATGTAGGTTTCAGTAGCCACTGTCAATTTTATGGTTGTAAAATCGTCAACATTATGGGACTTAACATATTACGTCTCAGGGTGATGAGCGCAGTGGAGTAGCACACACCATTTATGATTTAAAGTCCTGTATGGTGTGCGAATTTATAAGGTCGCAGGAATACGCTGGATGCAGACCGCTTTCGACAGGTCCGTCTGGAAATCTTTGGAGGCCTATGTTCACCAGTGGACTTTATTTGGCTGATGATGTATGGTGTACTACTGTTCATCGAAAGTCGCATCGTGTAACTCTCTTCCCATCATTCAACAGCAATAAAAATATTACAGCTCGTTGCCATTTTGCGTCGTGTATTATACAAGTTGATATCTACGCCTAAACACATTAGTAAGGCCCATAATGTGCTACAAATACCACCTAACTATAACAAAAGGTGTCAGCAGAAATAGGTCAATCCGAACACTGCACGAACATCGCCGTCGGCTGCAAACTAAATGCATAACAAAAGTTTATACATTCATGCCTTTTATTCCTAAAGGGAGAAACAGACGCAAATAGTGCACCCATATTCTCGGTATATTCCGTCCCATAATGTGATAGGTCTATTCTCATATCGTGAAAAAATTCCAGATTCCGAACTGATACCAAGCAGAAAGAAGTCGAGTTTCATAAATCTATACTTCTATACTATTATATAAAGCTAAAGAGTTTGTTTGTTTTCTGTTTGTGGTGGTCCATGTTTCGAGGAAGGCTTTAAGCTATTTAACATCACGCTATAACAAAAAGAGCGAAGCATCAATCAAAATATTCCAAAACGGAAAAAATTTATTCCTTGTGAGAGCTTCTGTTGCGTGCGCTGCTTAAAAGGTTTAAGTTACGTAACAAACATGTATAACGGAATTATTCCTCTTAGCAAATTCTAAAAATATATATTATAAAACAAAATTCCCTGCCGAATCTGTTTGTTTGTATGATTGGGATAAACCCAAAAACCTGGACACTGGGAAAGACAACGATTACTTTCTATCCCGGGAAAAATATAGCGGGATTTTGAAACCAGAATTTTTTTTACGCGGGCGAAGTCGTGACCAAAGGCTAGTTAAACATAAACGTGTTTACTTCCTATTGGAGTGAAATACATCATGCCCGTGTTTCGGGAAAGCTGGCAGGAAGATAGACGGTTGCATAAACTTTGTGTGACGTTGGATTTGAAATTGCAAATTTAGATATTTTGGTTTTGTATAACTGATTGGACGAGCTAGCTTCCCACCTGATGGTACCTAAGCGTCATATTGACAATGAATGTTTATTGTTAATGATTAAATATGTACATGTTTTAAAGTAACTATCTGTCTTGAAAGCATTTAAATAGGAACAAAAAATTGTGACATATAAATTTCTGTTTTTTGACTGTCCGTAGAGACGATATTTGTTCCTTACGACATCGGAATTGTCCACCGTTGATACACATATTACTTTAAAAAAGGAAGATGTGAGTGGGTTTTGAACCTGCGGACATTCATCTCGGCAGTCTTGTCTATTCTCAACTAGTCTAATTTGTCGAATTACTGAGTATACAATCTAATCTAACTAAACGTTTCGTCTTTACTCTAGAAATTTAAACAGAAAACAACACAGATTATTCGACGTAGAATTTAAAACGAAACTGCGGAGCTTGTTAGCGGCAATGTAGTTTCCGCAGTTTGAAATTCGTTTGTTCGTCATTTTTATAAATAATAAAACGCACCCGTTTTAGATTTAGTGAGCTGTATTTGGTTTACGCTAGAGTGAAATTATTCCTGAAATGCGTAGTGGATATACAGAGGAATAAACTCAAAATTGAGTTATAAAGAATTGAGTTGAAAAGACAAATGCGTAATTAAAGAATAATTAACAAACTAAAACATAAAACCGAAGGAGATAACGACTCTGTCTAAATTCTTTGCATAGATGCAGAGTTCTGTGCAGTAGATATTATATGAAATCAGATGACGTATGAAACGTCCAGAATTTATAAAATAAACTGACGATTTTACTTGTAAAACGGTGTCGGAAAAAGTAGTCCACCCTTGCCTCGACTGTATTTGAGCCTATTACCATATCGGGCACAAATTTCATACTCTGGGCTGAATAGAATAATCCAACATAGTGACGCAGTGGCCCGATCCGGAATTCGAATCTGGGACCTTAAAGCGGCGGTGGTAATGCGCACGAAATACAACTACGTAACTGAAGCAGTCACTTTCGGTGTAAATATTTGAAGCAAGGATCGCGGCAACAGCATCTTAGACGTTAGTTCACCATCATCATCTTTTCAGCCGGAATCTTCCATTGCTGGACATAGGCATCCGCATTGAGCGCCACAGGGACTGGTTTCTGGGCCGCCCTCATCCATCGGACTCCGGCGACCCTCACCAGGTCCTCGGTCCATCTGGTGAGGAGCCTGCCTACGCTGTGTTAGTTCATTATACTATAGAATATGTCTAATGTAGTAATCGATTAAAATAGCTAAAAATATAATGTGCCTGCAACCCAGTGTTTGCACGTCGACGTTTATAGCTTAATCACTGCACTGTAACGAAATGAAATATTTCAAAAACAACGCAAACTTCGCAATAAACTCCACGAGCTATGCGCGATAAATGTATTTAAGAAACAGACTAACACAAGTGTGTAAATATGTAGAAATTAAAATAAACAAGCGCCCAATAAAAATATAATATTATTGATACAAAATGTTGGTATGCAAGTTCATGGTTGTATCTTTACGAATCAACAGCTACCTACATAGACTATGCCGCTATAATATACGACACTGCAACTCCAGGCTATTACTGAGACAAACGAATGTCAGACCCACTTTTCGCCAGTTTTATTAGGTCTCATGTGTAAGGATTAAGAAGGGAAGACGAAGAGGATTCCAGACTCCGAGTTGACACCGAACAGAAAATCCTAATGAACACTTTACCCGATCCAAAGATTGAAGCCGAG
>NW_023591918.1:0-10684 GCF_014839805.1 Manduca sexta | reverse complement strand
ATTTCAATTCCACCACTCGCCACTGTTGTACAGCTGTTATATGACATCTAGAGTATCGTCCCCAGTATTGTATAACATTCCCGCCAATTCTCGCTTCCCTAACGCTGCAACCAATTAATAATTGAAGGTGGATAATCCGCCATTTTTAAATTTAAACACTGGCGAATCCATTGTCCACGGTTAACGCGGTTTATTGCTAATAACTGTAAGACTTAGTTTTCGATTGGCATTTATTTTTGAACGATCATTATGTATTCGTCACGATGTGAAACATTAGAAACTGTTAAGTCTGGTTTGGCTTTCTTGACGTTTTCTAATATGTGCCGTCACGGCGTGGAGGGGTGGGCAGAGGTCTATGTGATTTTACAAGTAGTGTTCTGAATCACTCAATATATAGAAATATTGGATATATTTTGGTGTTGAAAATAGCTTGTATTGTATTCAATGCATATCTGTTTGCCAAGTTTTATCCAAATTTCTTCAGCGGTTCTGGTGTTTCATCATCATCATTTCAGCCGGGAATCCTCCACTGCTGGACATGGGTCTCCCCTATTGAGCGCCACAGGGACCGGTTCTCTCTTCTCTCGCCCTCATCCATCGGACTCCGGCGACCCTCACCAGGTCGTCGGTCCATCTCGTGGGGGCCTGCCTACGCTACGTCTCCCGGTTCGTGGTCGCCACTCCAGAACTTTTCCACCCCGACGGCCTAGTTCTACGAGCTACGTGCCCTGCCTACTGCGACTTGAGTTTCGCAACAATAAGATTCTTGTTTACTTGTAAAAAAAAATCATACAGTTTCCATATCCATACATTTTCCTATTGATAATAATCGGACTATGAGAACGAAATAAATAATCAACGCACCATAACAAATCCTTAAATGTGTAACACAACATCAAATACATTGATGGCGACCAAAAATCTTCCAAAAAACAAAAATGGCGTTAAATAACTCCTATTAAATGCTCATTAGTACACAAACATGTGAAAACGGTTAACCATTCAATGATTTTGGACAATGAATGTTCCTGACCGGTTAGAACGAGCCGAGATTACGGTTAAATGGAGGGTAAAGTTACTGTGGCGAGAGTAAAGTCTTAAAGATGCAATCGTTACTTTTAGATACGATTCGTTTTGTTAAACTAGCTTTTGATAGCGGCTCCGCCTGGGTGAAAAAGATATCCCGAAAAATAATTGCTATGTACAGTCAGTCATAAAACTTGCTAAAGAAATGCAAAACTTCGAAATGCTTCGACATATTGACAATTTTTTTTTCTTTATCTAAAGTAAATTTAACCTTTTGAAGCTTTTACTAAAGATAAAATGTTTGTTGATAAACATAAAAGTTTAACGGCGAATTGAAATTTTAATTTGTTCAGTTACTTTCGTGGTTGGCTGTACTGGGATAAACTTTCATAGATGTTTACTAAATCCGATAGTTACTAGTAAATGTTATCTTTTGCTGATAGTAACAAATCTAAATCATTAATACAGATAAGTTGTATACTACGTTAATTCCTATACCCTGGTCTCTTTCGCATTGGTACTAAAATATTTGCAACATTTTTTTTTGTTCCTTGTTATAATGTTTGTGAGCGTCCCAGTATACTTAGTCTGGCCATAAATACTGTTACACTTAATTATAAAAAATATTACATTTGAATTTCGAATCTGTCATTTTTATACGATTGTTCATTGTGTTTTCTCATTTTGGCGCCAATACATTGTAAAATATTTTGCGATATTAAAATGGTGTGGGGTGATAAAGAGAACCGAATCGCTGTGATAGCATTACACAAAGTAGGTATGGAGCCAAATGCAATTTTTAAAACTCTCCATACACTTGGTATTAGTAAAATGTTTGTGTACCGGGCTATTAATAGGTACAATGAGACCTCCTCTGTTTGTGACAGAAAAGATCTGGCCGTCCACGTAGTGTTCGTACGAAAAAGGTGGTCAAAGCAGTAAGGGAAAGAATTCGAAGAAATCCTGTCCGAAAGCAAAAGATTTTATCTCGGGAAATGAAGATAGCACCTAGAACCATGTCGCGTATTTTAAAAGATGACTTAGGACTTGCAGCCTATAAGAGACGCACTGGCCATTTCTTAACTGATAATTTAAAGAAGAATAGGGTGGTAAAATCGAAACAACTACTGAAGCGGTACGCAAAGGGAGGTCACAGAAAAATTTTGTTTACGGATGAGAAAATTTTTACAATTGAGCAACATTTTAACAAACAAAATGACCGTATTTATGCTCAAAGCTCTAAGGAAGCTTCCCAATTAGTCGACAGAGTGCAACGTGGACATTATCCGACTTCAGTGATGGTTTGGTGGGGTGTTAGCTATGAAGGAGTGACTGAGCCATATTTTTGTGAAAAAAGGTATCAAAACATCGGCACAAGTGTATCAAGATACCATTCTTGAGAAGGTAGTTAAGCCCCTTAACATCACCATGTTCAATAACCAAGTATGGTCCTTCCAGCAAGACTCGGCGCCGGGTCATAAAGCTCGGTCCACGCAGTCTTGGTTGGAATCGAACGTTTCGGACTTCATCAGAGCTGAAGACTGGCCGTCGTCTAGTCCCGATCTTAATCCGCTGGATTATGATTTGTGGTCAGTTTTAGAGAGTACAGCTTGCTCTAAACGCCATGATAATTTGAGTCCCTAAAACAATCTATACGATTGGCAGTGAAGAATTTTCCCATGGAAAGAGTGCGTGCTTCTATTGATAACTGGCCTCATCGTTTAAAGGACTGTATTGCAGCCAATGGAGACCACTTCGAATAAGCTTTTTATATTTTTAATTGTTTTATATTTATGTATTAAACTGACACACTGTAAAAGTAATAAATGTTATTTGCAGTTAACAATTTTCTTTTTTCTTTATTACAATATTTATGGCAAGACTAGGTATTGTGCGAATAAAATTGTTCTTACTTTCATCTTTCAATAGAATTTGCACCCTATGATTTATAATAATGCAACTCAAAACTGTAAAATCGACATAGCTATATACCATAGGATTTAACTACATAATAGTTGTAGAATAGGTGGCGTTATCGCTAAGAGCTATTTCTGCCAGGCTACCTTCGGATGTGCGCAAACGGAAGTTAATGTAGGCGGTGTGCAATAAAGGAAAAAGATACGACTTACAAAAATACTAACTTTATAAACGAAATTATATTATAAAAGATTATTTAAAGAGGCAAATGTATCAAATATTCAGCCTTATTAATTCAAAGAGCAAATAAAATATACAAACAGACAATAGAACGAATAATCAAAACCTAGCAAACTGAAAATTGAGATTGAGGTGTGAATGACACACACACACACACTCTCACTCTTTTTATCCCCGTAGGGAAAGGCAGAGGCGCATCTTGCATCCACTTTCCGCTGTGTGTATTCAGTCCCATGATATGATAGGGAATTAATATATAAAATAATGTATAAATATCAAGCGTAAATTCCAGACTCCTGACTAATACTGTAATGATTTAATAGGGAGCGAGCCTATCACATTTATCAAGCAAAAAATCCAGACTCCCAGTTAATACTGTAAAAAAACCCAATATCACTTTGTCAGACCCTGTGATGGAACTCAAGACCTTGGAACGCGACTCATTTATGCTACTATGGCGAGATTTAACACCTTGTGTATGAGTGCTATCCAGGCGGATATAATATATATCCTACCACCAGTAACTAGGGTAGTATCGAAAAGCACTCCGTTAAAAGTAAAGGCATTTTAATGACACTATTGCAGTTCGCAGAATCTTTATGAATGACTAAGCTATCTGCAAATTACAAGGGAATTGATTAAACGAGAAAAATGAATGAGAGCTTGCAGTATTGTTCACTTTATAAGTAAGCGAGAGACAAAAATATTTAAAAACAATAAATATGTGAGTGTATTAAATAACCAGGTCAGATAATAAAGAATTTTCGATTCAAAATAAAAATAATAATAAAATGCTTTATTCATCACATAGGCGAACATAGTTGCACTTATGATAAGTCAAGGTACATGAGAATATTTAATTATTACTAAATTAAATTAGCTTACATAAACAAAGATAAAAAATAATTTGTTGTCCATTATTGAAATTATCCGATGCACACCTTACATTTGTTGGTGGTACGATATATTTTATATCCGCCATGATTGTTCCCACCGTACTCAAGATGCAAAACCCGCCATAGTGGCACAAAAGTGTGTCGCGTTCCGGGATCAGCCTGTGTACATCCGGTTCCAACAGGCCGGCATAATTGTGTCGACTGCCGAGGGGTAATCATCTCGCGTCAGTCGACATTCTATTGGAACCCACTCCACTTATTATCTGGTGCAGGGTGACTTTGCCGTACACATAAAAAAAAAAAACACTCACGTCATTGAACGGATAGAAATTTAGCAAAGTGGTGCTTCAGTTAAATCTCTGCCTATCCTCGACAATTAACGACAGGAAAATATAACAGATATCTGATTAGTATAAAAGTGCGAAGTTTTTTACTCGAGTTAGTATTTCAAGAGGCTCTCTCCCTATCACGTGAAGCAATATAAGTCAAAAATTCACTAGTAAGCACCTCTACCTACCCATCTTGTGTAAAAGGCGTGAGTTACGGATTTTTTTACGATATAGCAAACGAGCATACGGTTCAACGACGGTTATATCACCGCCTAAACGACTGGTGAGAGCCGGAGGGAGTGTGCAAGTAGATTATACGTGTACCGAGAAAAAAAAACACTAAATAAATCTACAATAATAGGAACTACCGACCATAGATATTTTTTTAAATCATTTTTAAATACCCGTGAATTTTTTAATTTGGAAAAAAAATATATTGTGTAGTATACGCGTGGGTGCACACCTCCCTAAAACTAATATTGGCGGCTCCCATGTCAGTCATAATTTCAACCATGGACGCCGCATGCGCATCTACACACTATAGTAGGTACTACATAACATAATTAAATTATTATTTTTTTTCAAATTAAAATCACACGGCTTTGTATATTATGCTAAACCATAATAAAACCCCTGTGATAGTTTCAATTGTCATTTAATTTTATTGTGATTTGTTCAGGGGGGTGCACGTGTACTCCCTTGCACCCCTTCCAGGCGTCCATGACTCCAACACTACAAGAAAAGGAGTAAGAACAAGGGCGCACCACTCCCGACCTTGAACATGACCCGTGTAATATTGTTCTCGTTTTCGTTAGATGCGTGACAGCGCGGCTCGCATGTCAGCACGGAACCAAGTCCCTACTGGTCAATGACTTTGTTTATAATTGCCAGCTCTTCTTGAGATATGCGTGTTACGTCAGTGCAAGAAAATGCCGCCGTGACATGCGAGAAAATCGCATGCTTTGTTGCTGTTTGTGTACTTTCGATGGTATTGGGTCGTGAATGAACTGCTTTGATCAATAAAAAATATGTTTACGCGTTAGACATTGAAATGAAACATTTTGCTTATTTGACCGCGGTTTTTATGTTATAATTTTCTACCAACGTTTCGAAATTTGCAGCCTTCGTGGTTCGCCAAAACCGCAATAAAATCCACATTATTTTTTTATTTCAATGTATTTTTCTCTATATCATGACTGTAATTTATATCTAAAATTTTGAAAAGAGCAATACTAGTTTCATGCCCGTTCTCTGGTGAGAATTACATTCCGAACTGGCAGAGTTAATAATGACGGAATCTAAATGTATAATATTTTGTAGGTTCAACTAAATTATTTAATTTAAAACAGTTTTGGTTACAGAACCCTTTTAAAACTAAATATTTGATAAATTATTCTAAACCCTCTATCTACAAATGTTACATTCGGAGATGATTACAATAATGTTTAGTCGAGCTGGTCTACTGCAGTTTGTATTGGAAGAGGTCGTGTTACTCCTACACTGGTACTTATTATAAATAATTGATGTTTCGTTAGTGAGTTTTGTAGGTATTATGCCAACAATGTAACAGGTATTTTGATTTTTTTTAAACTGCCTTGGTGGCGTAGTTGCAATGAGTACGCGGTAGTACAACTATGGCGCTGAGGTTCTGGATTCAAATCTCAGGTCGCGCTAAAAATATTGTGACTGGGTTTGTCCAGTTTGGAGTCAGAAAGTTGGCGGTGTGATACCCCCATGCTTCAGAAAGCACGTAAAGCCGTCGGTTCTGTGATTTTACGCCGGTTATGTTAGATTGTCGTTTCAATTTGACGATGAGAGTGCAAGAACAGAGAGTGCACCAGTGTATTTCGCACACAGTTGGGCACTATAATATCTCCTGTGTACCTGGCTTATCTTCGTTGAGATTGGCCGCCGCGGTCCAAATTCGGTTAGGAGAGAATAAGTCATGGGAAGTCTATCATGGGAAAGACTGTAGAGTAAGAGTAAGTAAGAGCCTTTGCCTACCCTTTCGGGGACAAAAGACGTGAATGTGTGTGCGTGTGTGTGTGTAAAAATATTTATTACATACTCGAACAGATTTTCAACCATTTTTGGTAAGGAACAGAAAAGCTGATAAAAATAAATTACTAACTAAACATCTCGAAACTCCTCAAGATGTAACAAATAATTCAACTTTAATAACGTACATTTCAATAGACCCGTTGTTAAGACAAAAAAGATTTAAATAAACAGTACAACTATCGTAGACCCTGTGTTTACAAATATTTCTGTTTGTGTAATTATAAACGTATTAGAAAGGTCGACGAACGGCCCGCTTGTGAGTGAAGGACACATATATTTTGGCCACCTATGTGTCGAGATTAGTTCATAATATTTGTCATCTTCTATCTATACTTATAATAAATCTGTAGAGAGGTCAAATTCTGTACATGAAATATATTTCCAAAATAACTATCAGGGGGTGATTAGGGATCGATACTGATGCCAAAAATGCAATTAGTAAAATTTTTGTCTGTCTGTCTGTCTGTCTGTCTGTCTGTATAACCGTTATAGAAACAAAAACTACTCGACGGATTTTAACGAAACTTGGTACAATTATTTTTCATACTCCTGTGCAGGTTATAGTATACTTTTCATCACGCTACAATTAATAGGAGCAGAGCAGTGAAGGGAAATGTTGGGAAAACGGGAGAAGTTACTCCATTTTTAAGCTTCCGTCGCGTGTGCAACCTTAATGGTTAAAGCTACATAGAAATCATGTATGACGGAAATGTTCTCCTTAAAATTATGTAAAAAATATCCCACGACAGCATATGTCTATCTTTTATGGTTGACTCACAATGACACGTATAACTCCCGATAGCTTAGCAGTTCGAAGCTTTCTTATTATATTTGTTTACTAATCTTAGGAACTATCGGTCCAAACTGAAAAATTCTTTTTGCGTTGGATAGCCCTTTATTTGTGGATTGCTATAGGCTATATATCATCACGCTATACCCAATAGGAGCGGAGCAGCAATGGCTAATCTCTGGAACTACCGGTCCAAACTGAAAAATTCTTTTGCGTTGGATAGCCCTTTGTTCGTGGAGTGCTCTAAGTTATATATCATCACGCTATGACCAATAGGAGCGGAGCAGTAATGGCTAATCTTAGGAACTACCAGTTTGAACTGAAAAATTCGTTTTGTGTTGGATAGCCCTTTATTTGTGGGGTGCTATAGGCTGTATATCATCACGCTATGACCAATAGGAGCGGAGCAGTAATGAAACATGTTACAAATACGGGGACAATTTATTCGTTTTGAGAGCTTCCGTTGCGTGGGCTGCGTAAACGGTTAAAGTTATGCAACAATGATGTATGTCGGGATTATTCCTCTTAAAAGTTCTAAAAAATATATTATAAAACAAAGTCCCCGCTGCATCCGTTTGCCTGAACGTCTTAAACTCAAAAACTACCCAACGTATTAAGATAAAATTTGGTATGGAGACAGTTTGAAACCCTGGGAAGAACATAGGCTCCCGGAAACTACTACTTTTATAATGGAAAACTTTAGCCTGAAAACTTTATAACGCGGGCGGAGCCGCGAGCAAAAGCTAGTAAATAAATAATATCAGCTGTATATACTGTCCCACTACTGACACGGCTCTGCTGCTGAGAGGGATAAGGCCTTAGTCCACGCGCTGGCCTAGTGCGGATTGGTAGACTTTACACACCCTCAAAATCCTATAGAGAACTTCCAAAGTATGCAATTTTACTTACGATGTTTTCCTTGGCTATTGTAGCAAGCGACAATTCACACATGATTTTAGAAAAGCCAGAGGTGTGTCGCCTTGGGATTGGAATCTGCGGACATTCGTCTCGTCAGTCCGTCCAGACGAACTACGCCGCCGTTTATTTAGTTAATATTAATATTATAATTTAATTTATATAGAAAGGGGCAGCTGTTTTATGACGTCACGTGCAAGTCGCCTTACAAACGACACTGCATCTACAAACAATAGCAACACCATTGACCATGACGATAACTCTATCGCTTCGATATATGCATTCCATACATAACGTTAGCGTTAACGATTGTAGAATGGTATTTTGCATTGCTTTCGTCACTAGAGACGTAATTGAGTTCTTAGTGCATTAAAAACGCTACAGTATACTTTACACTAGAACAAAATAAACTTCACTATTGCTTGGCAGCAGAAATAAATGCGGTGGTACCTGCCCAGACGGACGCATAGGAGAGTCCGTATCATCTGAAATATTTAAATATAGGTCTTTATTATATACCAGATATTTACAATATTTATATACCCGATTTCGAGGTCGACAATGACATTAAATATTTCTGGCCACTATCAGTCAGGGTGGAATTGTGCTCAGTAAATGGCATTAGGCCTGGCCCTCACATGGTATCTAACTCAGTTGCCGAAATACATAAATACATAGAATCACGTCTCTTTCCCCATAGGTAGGCAAAGACTATGGATTGCCACTTTGCACGATTCTGGCGTACTTCTCGCTTCCCACCTTCATCAATCTTCATGCATTCCCGCCGGTTTAGGGTACTTTTGAACTGGTTTTACTAAGAATGTCAGATATCTGACATTCGAAGGTTCGATCAGTCGACCCCCACTGAAGTTTTCCATCCACATTCTTATATCTACTGTCAGTCTCCTACCATTCATCCTCTCCAAAATGCTCAAACCACCTTAGCCACTTTTTTGAAATGATATACTTATACTTCTGTCTACAGAATGCAACAAGGTTTGATGCTATACTACTAAAGATATCTATTTATACTCCTGTCTACCTCCAAGAGTGCATAACTTGATGCTATTGAAGATATCTTAGGAACCATCAGAGGATCCATGTTCGAGTCGGCTGGCCATGTATGTCGGACAATATGAAGTATGCCAATATCATACTCCGGCTTGATCGCCCACAGCCTTCGTCGGAATGAGTGTTTTCCGCCGATTTTTCGTAAATATTACGTGCCGAAGGTTGTAAGTGCGCGGTTACATAAGTATTGATTCGAGCATTGTTAGCTCTGACCTGAGAATTCTAAATCTTAATGATTTATGTTTACGCGAATGTTAGATATTGAAATTAAACTATTTTTCGAGTTTATCGCGGTTTTTATATTTCAATTTTTTCTCCCAAAATTTGAAAAGAAAATTAAGATAAAATCTGAAAAATAGTTTTATTCTAATTCTAAATCTTGTTCATATTTTGTTTGTATTCAGAAGGCAGATTTGGAAGTGGATGGAATTTAAGAACTGAACAAAAGGAGGCAAATTGGCCTTGACCTGAAAAAATTACCCCACCTGAGAATCTAACCTATTACCCAGTGTACCCTTTTACTGCCATCACTTATAATCACTAAAATAAAATAAATAAAATAAAATATTTTATTTATTACGTCGGCGAACAAAGTTGCATTTATGATACGTCAAAGCAAAGCATAAGAATATTTATTATTATTTCTAAACAACTATTAAAATTACTTATATAGCTATGGACATTTTAATTTAGGGATAAAATTTGTAATAAAAAAGGTACAACTGAAGTAACCAGTCAGCTGGCAGGTAGGGGAAAAATATAAAATCCAGTCTTAAACTAAAGAACAGTCTTATACCAACCAGAACGCAATAAAAATACGATTCCATTCCCCACCTGAATCAAACCTACCCATTACCACAAAACTAACGGCAATGCGTCCCCGTTTACATAACAGTAGCCAATGTCAACTGGTTGATTGCAATAAATCGTTGCAATTTGTTGGCAATTGCCCGGTTTTATGCCGTGTTTTCCTACGTAAATGCGACTAAATGGTAAATTAACGGTCATTACTTGTGTATCAGTATGTATGATTTCAAATTCATATTTGTAAACTTGAAAATTTTACAACTCGCTATCTGGTAATGTTATGCTTTATGAATTAGTTATAATAGTTTTGTGTTCTCTGTTTTCGTATTGGCTGTATATGAAAAATAGATAAATTATTAAAATTAATTAATATTTAATAAAAAATCGTAACGATTTTTACGTTCGCGCTGAATTAAACTTTGAAATAAAATGTGGTGTTTGAAAACAAAAATAAGGTAATAGACGGCCGTGTACTTTAAATTTTGCATACAATTTCATGATAATAACCCTTTTCGTTTTATTTTTAGTCTATAATTAGAGAGGATCTAATGATCCAATGAAAGGTGATCTGGTTGCTAGCATGGGCTGTAAAGGTGAGATATATCGAGGTAAATTTTTAACCGACTTAAAAA
>NW_023591917.1:0-22754 GCF_014839805.1 Manduca sexta | reverse complement strand
CGCGGCGACTATTCTATTATTATTCTCTCTGGCTGGACGTTGTCAAAAGAATGTCTAAAATTGTATTCTGTAATTATTTTTGCTAATATAATGTTTACTGTAAAAGAGCGTTTTACAATTTATTAAAGTTGTCGTTTATAATGTTATTATTAATATTATGAATACTGGATATAGGCAATGTTTAATACCGACTTACCAATATACTGTCGATCGAGATACCAAAATGTCTCATCCTTCCAATAGAGAACGTTATCATCACTCAATTTTGAATTTTAATCATCTACTTACCTTACCTACTTAAATGTTAGGTAGCTGATGAAAGTAATGTTAATATATTATACAGGTTTCAGTGTAAAGGGTCCATGTAGCTCGATTCCTGTCGGCTTCCTTTCGTATCATATGTAAAAACTAAATATCATTAGAATGACTTGCAGACCGCTTTTATATTAGAACCTATAGGTTGTGTCGAGTTCCTTTTCGGAAAATTTCACCCTTCCCCATTGACAGGTTCGATTGTCAAATATATTGAGGCCTTGCTGCCTGCCTTAAAATCAGTTATTATTTATTTATTTGTAGTAAGGTAGGTACATCATTTGATATGTGTGCTACTAATAGGTGTACACAGTATTTGCCACTGGCAATATATTTAATAAAAATCTGAAATAACATTGAGAAGGTAGAAGATAATATGAAGTACTTAAATTACGAAATAATTGAGAAGCGAGTGTATAATAAATAATTTGTCTATACTATTGTAAAATTGCCATTATGGGCAAATTCTTATTATATCAAAAACTGTTTTCTGAAAGTTGTCCGAGGGCATTTTCCCAAAATTGATGAATTGACAATTTTGAAAGCAGTGTCCAATAATTCGTAAAATTATAGCAGATATTCCCATTTCTACTAAACTTATTTTAAAGCTTGCTCTTGGGCCTCCAGGACCATTTTGTGAACTTTACAAGACATATTATATCAAAGCATTCTCCTAAAATTCGACTCTTATGGTATTCTAGTCAGTTCTGAATATGGTATCCACACAAAAAAAATATATATTTACTATCAATGGTAAATTTAGATTTGTCTGTAAAAATGAATATTTTTTATAAAAATTGTCACTGACTTTGAATATGTAGGAGAAACTAGCTGTCCCAAATAAGCCCGAAAAAAAAACAACTGTTTAATAAATTGCAAGTTATAAACTTAACAAACGCAAATACAAGTTCCATGTTAAACATGTGAATTGTGAAACCACTAAAACTTACTGATTACACAGATGATAAAAAATTTGGGGTTTAGTCATGCATACCGATATTCTCTTTGCTATTCTGAAGAATTAATTTGCTGTTGATTTTTTTTTATGAATTACGTAATTATTCACTATGAAATTAGATACTTAAGTTATTTTGTTTTCAAGTACACGTTAACACTTTCACTTTTGACTTTATCTTGGCGATGATATTTTCCACGAAAAATACCAATTGTTTTCATTTTTAGATTAGTTAACAATATATGTTTTTTACGGGCAGCTAAGGGCTGTGTTTTAAATAATAGCCCTCCACTAACTATGAACTGCCAAGAATTATGAATGCAATGCCGACCTTAAAGAAATACCTAAGATGGTTAATGAACATCTAAAACTCATTAATTTATGAACCCCTGTCTCTATAAGTAATAAATATTATTTGAATAGATGTGATTTTTTTAAATGATCATAATCTTTCCTCTATGTAATTATTATCTACTTTTTACTACTAATAAGTATTAAGTAGTCTTGATGTGTTAGTTATGCTAAATAACTATCGTACTCATCCGAGAGGATCGCGATCTTTTTACCTCCTCATACCTGCCAACCCGATCTAGGTACTTTGGTTTACCTTATGTTTTTTATTAATTTTATCCAAAGTTTAAAATGTCCGTAGTTATATAATTGGTTCAAATTTAATTTAGTAATAATAACAATTATTATTATGAATTGTTGACCAGCTATACTTTACTTGCAGACCGCCGAGCTTTCCCATGCGGACATCCACGCTTTTGCACACCAGACTTAAAAAAATTTAGCAAAATTAAAGAAACTTTACCCAAGATTATTCTACTGATCTTATAAGAAAAAATAATTCAGTGCTAATAAAGCAATTTTTATTTGAATATTAAATTTTAATTACGTTTTTAAGTAAGTCAATAAATTTATATTGTGGCCAGACATACCACAATAAAAGCCGTCTTTGCCGCCCGTATAAAAAAAGGATAAGTACGGCTGGTTCAGATTGTACCTTAATTGCAACTTTGGTCCTTTACGTGATGAAATATAAAGTAGGTATTTTATTTAAAAACATAATATTTTTTATAGTAACAAAGCAGTTATAAAAATACCGAGCTGTCGGACTATATCGAGAATAACACTGAAAGTGCACATTTTGTTGTCATCCACAACTGGCGTGCTTATGTAAACACGAAGCAATACGAATAATCTCAGTTTGCGACGAGTTCTGAAGTCTGAACACACGTGCTCGTGTTATAAAAGAATAATATTTTTCCGAAAATAAATTGTAATAGTGACAACAACGGATTTCTTCAAAGGTTTGTGTTTTATTTTTCTATTTAATTTTATTTGTCTACATTAACTTTGTTAACATAAAATACCTAGGCACATAAATAAGTTTAAATATAAGTATCGTAAGGGAATGTTCTTTTAATTCATAATACTTGCTGATTGAGACAATGCACAGCAGTCGTAAGTCTAGCAGCATGAACATTTTGCGCTAGTTTCTACCGACCTATTTGCGCTCTACCGACCGATACGCTCCTATGGAAGTTCATTATTTTAGTATAATATATATTTATTAATGATTTAAGTTTTTTAAAATCAAACATTATGATTTAAACGGCCGTGCTAAGTCAATCATTCGATCTATGATTTATCATTTCGAATGCTATTTTCTAAATGATAAATCATAGATAGGAAAGTACCTAGTTTTTCTTTATGATTACCCAAATCCATCTCCATTTCTTTATGCGTTTATTAGCGTACTGCTAATTTAATAGAATCACCTAAAGTGCATAACATAATTTGCGTCACAATTATTTATAGAGCATAATATCTAGGAACAAAATCGGTAGATACAACCTGGGCGAATATTTTTTACAATAAACTACACTAACCTACTCACTTATGTACTCATTTAGGGGAGACTAGGGTCAATTGGAGCCATTTTTGGAAAAACGTTCTAGTTTGAAATCAATTTACATCCTATCTAACCGGTAATAGCCTGAAACTAAAGCTAAATCATTTCGCTACAAAATAACTGCATTGATGTGGATTATTGCACATATCCTTAGTATGATCAATTTAAAATAATAAAATCGTTACAACGAACTATACGTCAGAGTATCGAAACGGTATCTAGGGTTACCTGAAACATGGTCTTACTTCAGATTTTGATTGATTCTTTTAATGAGACGGTAAAATATTTTTTTTAAAGAAAATAATTATGAATGATAGTTTCATTCTAATTATTTACTTTAAGGATACCTCAAGGTCCATTTTCAAAATTTCGTCAAATTTTAAAGGCCGAAATATCCATGATTATTAATTATTTTTATGTTTTCTTTCAACTGCGAGAACTAATCACTAACTAGACGTGAATTTAAATTCTTTACTTGCCAATACTTGTTTAGTTACCCAGATTAAAGGTGAAACAAAATGTATGGAAATGGACCTTGAGGTATCGCCTTAAATAGATATTTTTCATATACTTAAATTCTGCAGTTTTCTAAGTTTTATAACTATTTTCTGATATCTAAAATAAGATTTAGGAAACATCCTTGAGTATGAGATACAGTTTGGGACTAAATAACACGTGTTTCGATTACCCCATTTCAATTGTATTCAGATTCCTGTTACAAATAATTTGTTACATAATAAAATATCTACCGCTGTATGTAAATATTTACTCTCATAATCTCTTCTGGGATATTCATAGCAAGGGCAACAGTCAGCTGAGACGAGGAAATTTAATATTTTGGAAGCAATGCCAAATGATATAATGTCAAATTATTTACTTTTTATAAACCAAAAATGTAAAATGTTCTCTGCATGACATCGATGTCTGTTCATCGATCTCAATACTTAACGCATTATTTTTCACTAACCCTTTGCTAGATACTTGACATGTTGCAAATGACTCTTGTTTCATTCGACCTCAATCTTCCCTAATTATTATTATCCTTTCAATCAGCGACTGGATATATTATGGTCGCTGCTTTCAATAGTAGTGTACATCCTTAGCTTTAATTAAAATAAAAAAAATCGTATCAAATATAAATTTTCATATCAAAAATACGAAATAAGTTCAAAATATTTTGAAGTTACACATTTTAAATTAAATAAAAAAGAGGACTTGTTTTAATAATTTCTTCTTAGAATACAAATAAGCAAAAAGAATTTCCTTTTATGAAAACATAATTTTTAAATTTACCATTTTCAAAAAAATAGCGTCTTGTTGAGGAAAGAATAATTGTTTTCTGCAGAAATCACTCATTAATAAGATGGCTAAAAGTATTTATGTTAAAATGTATTTTGAAGTCACAAGTATTTTATTTTTTTACGAAATACAAAATACCTCAACATCAGATGAGGTAATTTGAAACATCAATAGGGTACCGGACTCATTTTGTTCTTTACTATTATCAAATATTTACGTTATATAAATTATAACACAAAAGGAATTATTAAAATCCGGTAAAAATCAACAAGTTATAAGTCTTTGAATTTCGGCGGAAAGGGTAGTTAACAAGAAACAGAAAAGAGACAAAATATCCACATGTGACGTCATCGGGAATTACGACGCGTGCGAAAGAAAGAGATGAAGCGATATCCCCACATCATGCCCACTTCTGCACGTTACAATATTTTAAATATGAATTACTCACTCATTTTTTAACCAATTTTTATGCTGTTTTCGCAGACGTGCTTCTTTTTCGCATTAAAAGCCATTACATATAGAATAATGTACAAAACCAAGCATAGGCCGGTCCCCTATTACAAATTACATTTTTAGAATTTGGGATACATACTGTCGATTGTCCAACTCTGTCTATGTAAGTAGGTACCTATAATATTTTTATTTATATTTATTTCTAAAAACAATATTTTATTAGGCACCT
Source organism: Manduca sexta (assembly GCF_014839805.1). Classification (NCBI taxonomy): domain Eukaryota; kingdom Metazoa; phylum Arthropoda; class Insecta; order Lepidoptera; family Sphingidae; genus Manduca; species Manduca sexta. Next base: position 17,588 of record NW_023591917.1, on the reverse strand, counting down.
TTTCCAAATAATAATAAAATAATTTATTATAATTGAATCGTAAATACGGAGACATAATAAATTTACGGGATTTCCATTTAGGTACATTGTTTGAATTTTCAATTTACATTTATAAGAATTAGCGGGCTATTTTTATCTATTGCAGGCTGATCCAGTCAAAACAAAGTATTTTAACCAATAGGAAGGCGTAAATTGATTGGCAGCGACGTTTTTATTGGTGGAAACTAACAGCCCTGTGGCGCCTCTCCGACCTTATAAATATCAGCGTGAGCGCGCGGCGGACCTCTTTTCCACAGTGTTAATATAGGGGGACTCTTTCGGGTTATTTTTGTGAGCTAACTCTAAATTCAGAATGCCGGAGACCTCAAAAATGAATGGGTACGCAAAAACAAACGGACACAGTTATGACATGGAAGATGGATCAGTGTTTTTGTTCACTTCAGAATCTGTTGGCGAGGGTCATCCAGGTTAGTTTTCATCATTTTCATGCAGCATTTGTGATACCAACGAAAAATGGCCGACCGAACATGTGCGCAGATAAAGTACAGACGAATACTTACGTGAAATAGCCATAACATTACAATGACTCCACATTCATGATTTTCTTTAGGTTAAGTAAGGCTAAACATTTATCACATGTAAACGACGTTAATGTTTTGTTACATCATGGTACCTGCCGCCGACCACCTTGAATCACATTTTTGTCAAAATAGTCACAACACGTGGTCCGAGCCAAACAATGATGAAATTTAAATACTTGTGGATTTGTCAATAAATATGAACCAAGTTTTGTTTATTTGTTTGCAGACAAAATGTGCGATCAGATCAGTGATGCCATTTTAGACGCACATTTGAGACAGGATCCTGATGCAAAAGTAGCTTGCGGTAAGTGTGAAAATGTATATATTTTATGTACAGATTTTTTTATTATCGCAGTAATTACCTAATGAAATAAATTATCCACAGAAACCGTGACTAAAACGGGCATGGTGCTTCTATGCGGCGAGATTACATCAAAAGCCAATGTAGATTACCAAAAGGTTGTCAGAGAAACGGTGAAGCACATCGGCTACGACGACTCGTCCAAAGGTATGCATTCTGTCCCTGGTAATTTAGTGATAAATAGTCAATTGGCTTCCAGCCAGACTGACTAGACTTTAAACATATTGTGTCATATTTCCGTGTGAGCACAATACACCTTGGTAATTATTGTTAAATGCACACTAGGTTTTGATTGGCGCACACTAAACTTGTTAGTGGCAATTGAAGAGCAAAGTCCAAATATAGCTGAGGGTGTGTACCAAGACAGAGACGAAATAGATATAGGGGCTGGAGATCAGGTACAGATTATGCTCAAGCGTTATGCATGAGACAACATTGGGTTCTTCAAAATTACATTCTAAAAAGTACAACATGGGTATATCATTGCATGGACTTGGTGAAACATTACCTATAAGATTAAATTGCACAACTTGTGATATCAATTTGCAAAAAGTTGTGTGAAATGTAATACTTTTGCAATTGTGCAACATGATGAACATCGAACAAACACAACCATCAGTTATCCATGGGCTAGATTTAGGTAACTGTAAGGTACATTATAAGACTGCATTAGATATTGTTAACAATGAGCATGTTGGGGCCAGGCTTTGATTACAAGACGTGCAGTGTCATGCTGGCTCTCGACCAACAGTCTCCAAACATTGCTGCCGGTGTGCATGAGAATAGAAATGAGGAGGAAGTTGGGGCTGGAGATCAGGTAAACACGGTTCCCCATAATGTTTGTTAATTTTGTTCGTTTTCCTCACATGGTGAATCATCCATTAATCACCAAGCCCAGCTCACCTGCTCTTATCATTAATTCACATGAAGGACAATTATATTAAATGTTTATATTGCATACAAAGAATGTGGGTATACATTCACATACATATTGATAAGAATTAATTAAATCTTATGCATACCACTTATTTAATTACATTAGTGGACTTTTAAAAATGGTACCATTTCATACATTATTTTCAGTGCATTTTTTAATCTGTACACTATATTAATTGGGTCATAAATAACTTAATAGTGCATTGTCATGTTTTCCATTATGCATAATGACAATTGCATGTATAAGGAAACAGAATATTTTATTGTATGAGATGTGATCTTTGTCTTATTATAACAGGGGAATTCCATTTCTTTACATTCATCTTAAAAGATGAATATGAGGAAAGTCCTATTGTAGTGAAGTATATTTACATTTGTATATGGATTTTTTAATATACATAAATGTTTATTTCTCTAGGGGTTGATGTTTGGATATGCAACAGATGAAACTGAAGAATGCATGCCTTTGACGGTAGTGCTGGCTCACAGACTCAATCAAAAATTGCCGAATTGAGGCGAAACGGCGAATTCTGGTGGGCTCGTCCTGACTCTAAAACACAGGTATACCAAGATGCAGTATACCAATATTTTACTGTAGGATATATGTACAATTTATCTTAAGCGATGCAGATTAATTATCAGATTATTTTTGACAATATTTTAAAGCTGAATAATTATTTTGGTAATAAAATATCGCGTAATGTTAGTATAGTTTTAATGTGTTGAATATGTCAAATTAATGTTAATACATTCTTTGCAATATTCTTTTAACAGGTTACATGCGAATATATTTTTGCTGGAGGTGCAACTGTGCCACAGAGAGTCCACACCGTGGTGGTTTCACTTCAACATTCTGAGAAGGTATATAAATTCTTTATAATACATTATCTGTTAATTTAGGTTTCTTAAAACAAGCTCTGCATTCATTAAGGCCACAAATTGAACACATTAAATGTGATTGAGTCTCTTTTTTTAATCTTATTTTACTTTCAATGCGTTGTTTCAAGGTAAATGCAATTCATATTTTAATTAAAATTATCTGTTTAGGTATAAAATGTTAAAGCTCTTAAATTTATTTATCCCTTTATTTTTCATACCTAAAAATCTCAAAACGTGATTTTTTTTGGAAGTATTGCGTAAAAGTTAAGTCTAGTAAATTGAAACTTTGTTTTTATTCATGTACATATATGGACCACATTTGCATATTATAGTATTTTCACACATAGTTTTAACCTCGAAATATGCAAAATAATTATATTTTAAAGTATCGTCCACAAAGATAAAAATATATATTATGTTCATCATATTAAGAGTTGAAACTAATGCATAAGAGTTGAAACTAATGCATAGTAATAATTGTAGGTGTTTAATCATATTCCCTGTGACGCTAAATCTCAGTAATAATAGGTATCAAAATTATAGATATTAGAATGCTCAATAAATGTGTTGAATAGAGATGTTATCACTCTGCAAAAAGGATAGATCTGTCTACACTACAAATTGCAATACATAATGAAATGTTAATGTCAAACATGTTTTAAGTACCCTCATAAACAAAATGAATCTTTTTAAAATACATAACATAATATGCAATATAATGTGTTCATTTTTATATTGAAATGCAAATTATTTTATATTTATATATATAATTTGGCTAAACCTCCACTGCAAATTTTACAATAAAAATAATTTATTGTTTAGCACCCAAAATCCAAACATGTTAATATATTTAAATCATAGAGTAATAAAATCCCCTGTGTATAAAAATACACCTTAGTGTTAAATAAGTATAAGTTAAATAATTATATAAGTAATTATTTAAACTGGTTGCAAAGCCCTTGAAATTAAAACCAAACAGTATGAACACGCTTGGCGACAAAAATAAATACACGAAAGTACACTCAGACAGACTCTCATAGGAAAATCTACCAGCACCTAATCAATTCTATAGCACTAACAATTTACTACTCCATAGATAACCTCAGTTACGAACAATAATAATAAAATAATTTATAAGCCACATAGACGAACATAGTTGCATTTATGACAGGTCAAGATACATCATAATAATAAAATACTTTTTACAATTAAAAATTGCTTATAATATGACCTCGAATATTTAGTATTGTCTTAAATTAAAAAGCAGAGAATAATGTTATAGATAAGGGAGATAAAGAATTAATAAACTAATGTTCAGGATAAAATTCTCACCAGTGAGGCTGATATAGATTCTTGCCCAGGTAACCTACCACCATACTTTTGCTAGCTACCTACCTAAGTGATGACTATCTGTAGAAGAAAGGCAACTGTGTGCTTACGTTTTTAGTCAATATAACAATATGGATATGAGATAATTGAGTTGTGTAATGAATGTAGATATAATTTTTTTGACAGTAAAATAAACATGAAATATTTTTTTTAGATAACACTGGACCATCTACGTGACGAGATCAAGGAGAAGGTTATCAAGGAGGTTATTCCGAGTCAGTATCTTGACAATAACACTGTGATCCATATCAACCCATGTGGATTGTTCATCATTGGTGGGCCACAGGTAAATTGAGTTGTTTTTTTAGTATTTCTTTAGCGCCTGCTTGACTACAATTAGTGCATGTTTGGTTTAGTATGATGTTAAAGATCGTTATTATTATATTAGCTATCAGTATTTAATAGAGGTCTAGACATGAAAAACTATTCAGCGTAATATACGGTTTTATTATAGACTTTATATATTTTTTAATTCAACTGCTAAGCGCCTCTGTACAATTCAAAGCTGTTTATTGGAAGAGAACAAAATATATTTTTCTCACTCAAAATAGAACTTAGTTTCTAGTGAAGCAGATCATAACAGTTGCAATAAAGGCGAGTAACGATATTAGTAAATAATGTCTTATTCATTGCATAGAATCGGTATTGGCGTAATGTGTTTTGCGAATTCTTTATTACATGACCTTAGTGACATTTAGCATTACTGCAATCTGAAAGTTATTTTAATTATGCCAGTAAACTATCTTTTTTTTCATACAAATGAATTGCATAACCATGCGAGTCAAATGATTTAAAATTTATAATTATGAACATTATAACAAATACCATATGTGCACCAATATTCTGTATTTGTTTTATTAAAGTTTAATTGTGGGGGTAGAAGATAATTAATTTATAAACTGTTGAATGAATATATTATATACACTTGAATGAATTATAAAAATATGCTAAATCGCCGCCAAAAGCTAATGTGAATATATTGATCGAAATTAGACCAAATTATGCAAATAAATACATAATCTATTTTAAATGTTGATCATATGCACATTACTATCAAAACATAACGGCGTCACGTCTTCTTCATTATCTAGGGTAGGTAGAGGTGAAACACGTTCAAATTCTGCCATCCATTGTGTCCCTGGTAATAAGAGAGGAGCCTATTATCATTTTCTGGGCAATTCCAGATAAACCCCATAATATACTTCGCCCGACCCATGGATCTAACCCTAAACCAATGGAGGATTGTTGAATAGTATCGATTGATATAGCTTATTTGGGAGTGGAGGTGACTGCTGAAACGCAGATTCCCCAAGACAATAGCACGCACTTCCGACTTTTCTAAAGTTATATGTGTATTGTTTGTGAATTATCGCTTGCTTTAACGGTGAAGGAAAATATCTTTAAGAATTTTGAGTCGCGAAGTATCCCAACCCGTACTGGGTCAGCATGGTGCACTTAGGCCTAATCTCTCTCAGTGGTATCTATATAATTAAAGGGTGATAATATTACAAGGATTGATCTGTCGGCAGTCGGACGCGGGCCTGACGGGGCGCAAGATCATCGTGGACACGTACGGCGGCTGGGGCGCGCACGGCGGCGGCGCGTTCTCGGGCAAGGACTTCACCAAGGTCGACCGCTCCGCCGCCTACGCCGCGCGCTGGGTCGCCAAGTCGCTCGTCAAAGCCGGCCTCTGCCGCCGCTGCATGGTGCAGGTAATCTCACACACATACTCACATTATTAATGAAACACCTACTCAGGAAAGCAAAGAAGCGGTGAAAGTACTTTTGCATTGGCAACGTTTCGAATGTTAAAACACGATTACTAGTATCCTACAAAATATCAACTCTAGTTTGATAGACTTTATTTGAGTAGTACTCAAGTTTTTCATACTTATAATTTAATAGTCATTATTAAATTACAAAAATAATATTACCTAATCCTACAAACCTGTTTTCTGAGTGCCGCCAATATTTTACATAATGAGTAAATAGATTTTTTTTACTTTTTAAAGTAAATGGCTTATAAGTTATGTTGATACTAATTTTATTGAGCTTAATTGTAAACATTTTCTGCTTCTTAGGTTGCGTATGCTATTGGTGTGGCGGAACCTCTTTCCATTACCGTATTCGACTATGGAACCTCACACAAGACACAGCAGGAACTTCTTGCCATTGTACAGAAGAACTTTGATCTACGCCCAGGAAAAATAGTCAAGTAAGTTGATTATAATATACTAGCTTTTGCCCGCGGCTCCGCCCGCATTATAAATTTTTTCGGGCTAAAGTTTTCTGTTATAAAATTCACGCTATATATTTTCCCGGGAGCCTATGTCCTTCCCATGGTCTCAAACTGTCTCCATACCAAATTTCATCTTAATAAAGTTGGGTAGTTTTTGAGTTTAACACGTTCAGGCAGACAGATGCAGCGGGGGGACTTTTGTTTTATAATATATTTTTGTAGAACTTTTAAGAGGAACGATCCCGTCATACATCATTGTTGCATAATTTTAACCGTTTATGCAGTGCACGCAACGGAAGCTCTCAAAACTAATAAATTTTCCCCGTTTTTGCAACATGTTTCATTACTGCACCGCTCCTATTAGTCATAGAGTGATGATATATAGCCTATAGTACTTCAGAAACAAAGGGCTATCCAACACAAAAATAATTTTTCAATTCGAACCGGTAGTTCCTGAGATTAGCTATTACTGCTCCGCTCCTATTGGTCATAACGTGATAATACATAGCCTATAGCACTCTACAAACAAAGGGCTATCCAACACAAAAAGAATTATTCAATTCGAACCGGTAGTTCCTGAGATTAGCCATTACTGCTCCGCTTCTATTAGTCATAGCGTGATGATATATAGTCTATAGCACTTCAGGAACAAAGGGCTATCCAACACAAAAAGAATTTTTCAATTCGAACTGGTAGTTCCTGAGATTAGCCATTACTGCTCCGCTCCTATTAGTCATAGCGGGATGATATATAGCCTATAGCACTCCACGAACAAAGGGCTATCCAACACAAAAAGAATTTTTCAGTTTGACCCGGTAGTTCCTGAGATTAGCGCGTTCAAACAAACAAACTCTTCAGCTTTATATAATAGTATAGATAAAGCAGTGCATGCTCCAAGTTTCTAACTAACAAAATAGTGGCTTTAATTTCTCTTACTTACCATACGCCCACTTTAGTATGTATAACATTGAAACAGATTATTTAAACTAGTATGTCAATGTAGTATCTGATGTAATTGTTTTGTGGTATTACAGAGAATTGAACTTGCGCGCGCCGATCTATCAGAGAACGAGTACCTACGGTCACTTTGGACGAGAGGGATTCCCATGGGAGAATCCCAAGCCGTTGGTTGTAGAATGACTTCGGACTTGGGCCCTAGAACATTGTAAATATTCACCAGTATATAAACACTTAATCTACGTGTGTCATTGTAGTGAGACGCAAGTATGTCGCAGGTGTCTCTCTTTTTAGAAGATTAATGTTTACGTGAACCAAACCTCGTCAATGGAACTGTGCGTCGGCTGTGGGCCTCATCACGGTTGCATTTACGAGTCTCATCGTAATAATTAAGTATTCACTAGTTAGTTGATAGGATCAACACGGTGCCGACATTTCTGAATTTGAGTTAGTTCACGGGTTTTAACGGCAGTCTTATTGTTTAAGATTACAATATGTTCCTTTATGATTGATGAGTTTTGTGATCTGTATTTTATATTTACACTGCCCAATTTTAACTTAGATTAATGAATTGTCCAGTGACACTGGCATAATTTGTCTATATGAAATTTGACAATGTTTAAACAGAGGACTGCCTACAATCTCGAATGTTGTTTCATTGTGAGCTTTACGATATAAGTTCAACGATTGTATAGTAGAGTAGACTACTTCTCTGGTGTTGTCACAGTGGAGTGAGTGCCTGAGAGTGGCCACACTCGCCCTTACTCACTTCACTGCAAAGGTAGTACGACGCGCGAGCTGCTTGCCATTGTTTTTGTATTTCTTTATGTTGTTTTGTTTCCATGTCTGTGCACTTAGTTTGTTAAACATATTCCTATATAGTTAATTATCACCCGACATCTCTCGCGTCGTGCAATTTGTGTTGTGTTTCCGAAAAGGATTGAAGTGGAAAAGAGCCATTTTGAAAACACACCGACTGTACCAGGGCAGTAGTGCACTGTGCATTTATTCCTAATTATGATAATTGTAATTCCGCTGTAGGTGTAATTAGGCAGAATTCTAACCGTACATTTGACATTTAGGAATTAACTTAGTTTATTTGATAGGACGGTTAGTAAGTCTTTGTGATTATATTTTTGATCTGTTGCAACTTCGACCTGTTAAAGTTGAACTAATTAACGTACTGTGGATTTATCAATTTGAGAGATTGTGGAATTTAACTAATAAATTATGTTCTTCCGGAACATTTCCGGGGTATAAAATGTATTTTATTTTATTGCCCAAACGAATGCAAACAGTAAATGGAACATATTATATTATTACGGTCCCTGCGGCGCACATTGCTACTGAATTTTTAAACACTTACGGCCGGAACTACATGCTAGGCATTACAAAATCTACAAGGATGTGGCCGCAAATGTTACTCGTTTAATTAAAAATGAACTCTACAACACTTAGGAAAATTACACGGGGTGTGGTCGATGCAATTTTTTCAAAACTCGGCACCTAGAATGTGTCGTGAAATCTACACGAGGTCCCTGGTCCACTGTGGTTGTTCGAGAGATTACCGTGTTGCGCATTTGTCTATCGACCAATCACTATCAAGGGACATGGACAGTCGTATCGTGTGCAGCCTTTCATATTTTAGTGCAGTTGTGTAGGTAATGTGTAGGCCGCATCCTTGTAGCAGCCAGATGTACCCGTCTAGTGTGTGACGAATAACAGTAAATAATTTATTTTTTGGCGCCGCAGTCCACGTAATAAGCACATATTTTCACATATAATTAAGCGTGTGTTTATTGAAGCCAGCTGGCCACTATTCTTCTTGCTCTTTGTTGCACTTGTGTCATCCTTATTGTGTCTGAATCCGCCCACGGCCGCATATCGAAACAATGTGAGGCCCTAAAAAAATATTTTAACTCAATGATTATTAGATTAGACTTGAAATGAACATAAAAAGTTAATAAACGAAAAAAAACTTCATTAAAAAAAATACTATCTTTTTTAAATGGCTTTGGAAGTAAACAGTAGGTACCTAGATGACCAAATGTTAAAAAAGTGAATATCGTGATATTTTCAGATACGATAGTTTTCTTAGGAGCCGTCGATTTATACGAGTTTATGTGATGTGTCGTCGAGATATTTTAGTTTTTTTTTTTTAACTTACACTGCTTACCTTGAAACTGTGAAGGTTGGGGAACTTTCCTGCAGGTCACTGTCATACACTCCTAATGCGCGCCAGGGGTCGATATAGCCGTGAATGTTTATAGTGTTATTGACGACTGGTTGCAATCCGCCGTAGATCAAATTTACTCGATCTGCAGCGTCGTAGACAAACGCTTCGTCAAATCTGCAAATGATATTCAATATAGTTGCTAACACATTTTACGCACATAGATGTACTATTGGTTCAGTTTACTCAGATGTTTATTTGCTACGCGTCGAAACTAAATATTAACACTAGCGTAATATTTGATGACAAAGAAATATAATATTAAATTAATTGTTTATAACAAAAACGTTTTTTGTATCTAAGAACTTATTCATATTAGAATAGTTTTGCCATTTTGTGTTAAAAAAGAAAATTCACGCTGACAGCGTAAACATAGATACTAACGGTTTCTTATGTTTACGCGAATGTTAGACAGTAAAATTAAACTATATTCGGATTTTATCACGGTTTTTATATTTTAATTTTCTGTCCGCCTGTGACCACTAAGGCTGCAAAGTCTTCGAAACGTCGGGAGAAAATTTAAATATAAAACTGTGATAAAATCCGAAAAAAAGTTTAATTTTAATAGTAATAATACTGTAATTTAATAAAATATATTTTAGCTATAGAGTAACACGTGACCTGTGACTTACTTTTCTGTGAATGCTTGTTTACACACTTCAACGTAGAACGGGACATCGAGCCAAACTAATGCGTCAAATACGGTACCGCTTCGTGGGGCGGTCTGGTAAAATCCATACTCCGTACATGTTTGATAGTACCAAGCACGCGCTAAAACGGTTCAAAATATATAACTGAATCCAGAATGGCAAGTTGACTTCAAATGTAAAGATTAAGAAAAACATAAATAAACCTATACAAGCATTAACTACCACGGCGAATTCTATTATTTACATTATAATATAAAATATGTTTGTGTATACAAATTCTATTCAAACTTACAATTTCCCACAAAAGAGTAGGTATTAATCAGTGCCTGAAAACCCATACTCCAGCAGGAATTGCTAGCCAAATTTTGGTGTTGTGCTATAAATCCACCAACTTTTTGCATCGGCGTTTGTCCTGAAAATACATTAATGGTGTTAGATGTTCAATAAAAATAATTATTGCCTGCTACTTATTATTGTTTTTGGTATTTAAACATTTTCTGCTTAAACAAATGCGAGCCATTATGGTGTTACTTATCACTATAATGTATTATAAGGCAAACTATACCATATATATCGGTAGCAAAGTTATTGCAGATATTTAGTAAAGTGCCAGGTCTAGCAGTTTGTACAGCTCCCGAAAACGACCAGGAGATAAGGCCGCCGAAATATCCCAAATCAAGCCTATTGTCGTAATTGAGAGATGTACATAATCTGAAAAGAGGTAAATAAAATAAGTATTTGAAAGATTCATTTTCAGTGAAGCAGAGCCAGGTTTTAAAGTAAACATTATATATAATGCGTTTACTGTTACGTAGATTTTAGCTTCTCGGCATTCAAATGATTGAGAGAAAAAAAACACTAGGTAAGTTAACCTGTAAGCTGCTTCTAATTCTCTTCTGCCTTCCTCAGTCTCCATCGCAGCAATAGTAGCCTTTATACCTTCATCGATTGTATTTATGCATTGTTCTCCGCCTTCAAGTAGAAAGGCTTCATGAACTACTTCCAAATATCCTAAAAATAACAATATTCAAATTAATTTTATGGTATGGTTTAAGAATCAATATAAATTGAGTTTTTAAACTTACCTTGAAAGTCAACTTGAGCTAAAATAGGTCCACTAGATGCTACACCACCTTCTACTAGATGAGGGTAGCGTTTTTTGAACCATAAAACCATGTTCGCTGCATAGGAACCACCGTATGCAACAATTTTACTGTTGGCAAATCGAGGTTGCCTTTTGAGATCTAATATAAAGTAGGCAAGATCAGCTAACGCTTGGTCGATGTTTAAGAACCTTAAATTTTCTGTTGTAAATTCTCTGTAATAAAGAAATATGTTTTAAGCTAAGTTTAGACTAGCTAGTTGTTGTTGCAGTATATTGTGCGAGTACTTCCAGATGCGTTTACACTAGCCGTAATTTTCAATTATGCTCTACCCATACGACTTGCCGCTAGTCTTGCAAGCCTCAACATTTTCGAAGGTTTCTTTTTTGTGACCGTTTCTCGGTAAAAATCGCTAGCGGCAGATAACTTCTCTAAGTTTTCTTGCTAATTTTAAACCCGCTTTACAATTGCTACACTTATAAAATTCGACATTCTTATAAAATTTTATCGATACATTATGTTGGATCCAATAATAAGTAAATGACGCACATGTTTAATTTGTAATTTGAGAATGATGGTCCTAGACCTAGACTGACTGTCTAGCCATCAAGGCTTTGTAGAAAATAATTGAAACATTCCCTTGTTTATGGATAGAGATTCCGCTGTGAAGATTAATGGTTAGGAATATACTAAGTAAATTAATCACGTACCGGAATGGCAGAGATTGTCCATAGTAACGGTGTTCTGTATAGATTTGATAACCATTATTTTCTCTAGCCATTTCATACATGTTGCCAGTCGTCAGCCAACCAGGGGTAATATCCCATTCGCCGCCAAACATTATAAATATCGGAGATCCATCGCCACCAAAGAATTCTTCATTGAACATGTAACGCTGAAACATTAGACCATACAGAGTCATTTTGACATTACGTTGATAAATGAAACCACACACTCGTCTTTACTTTCATTGTGCCAATCAAAATCATCCATGAATAACGAATATTTTTATTTTAAAATTCCGGTTTTACTTTCTGATTAGTGAGACCACAGTAAGTTGCAAGAAAGATAAAACAATTATACATACCATTAAAAATGTATCAGTATTTTGTGGATCGAAATGATCAAGCGGCATTTGGATCCAAGATTGATATACTAATGCATTCCTTGCAGTAAGAGTTTTAAAATCCTCTAATGCCGCTAAATCCACCCGTAGGGGTGGTTCCACGAAGGATTCTACAAGTTCGGCGGTGCATGACGCCGAAAATATACTTAATAATAAAATGAATTCTATCTGAAAATAAGACATTATTACGTTCTAAGCATTTCATATAATTCAGTATATAGGTTACTAATAATAATTATTTCAATAATATAAGTATTAAGTAGGTAGGTACTTATAATAATAATTTAAACTTTAATTATAATTTAATAAATATTATGAAATAAATCTACTTTAATTGTGATCTTATCGGGGTCTTTCGTTTAATTTTAACCAGACGTTTTGAAGACTGCAATTTTCATAGTTCATAACCACTAAGGTTGTGGTCGTCAGAAAAGTTATTTTACAATAAGTGTTTTTATACACACATGCCACTTAAGTCGTTATAGACGTACGAGCTTCGAAAAAAGAGAGCGTCGATTACATTTAAATTAAATAAAAAAGTTTACGCCAGAAGGTAATTTTCGTAATATTTATGAACGCCTAAATTATATTATATTAAGGTGGTAGCTCAAGGTCCATTTTCATACATTTTGTTTCGGCTTTAATCTGGGTAACTAAACAAGTATTGGCAAGTAAAGAATTTAAATTCACGTCTAGTTAGTGATTAGTTCTCGCAGTTGAAAGAAAAATGTAAAAATAATTAATAATCATGGATATTTCGGCCTTTAAAATTTCGTCATATTAAATTTTAAAGGCCGAAATATCTGATATGATGAGAAGAAATGAAGAACTCTGGAAATTAGTCACGCCTATTAAACATAAATATAAAACATGTATGAGAGAATCTATGTCATTACTTATTTATTTTTAGAAAATTGCGGCTCGCAGCTCACAGTGCTGCCTCACGTATGTACGAGCCTAGACAAGCTACGAGCAAAATTAAAATCAATTGGATCGCCGAGAAACTTGCTCGGCGATTTTAGAGTACCAAATCGAACGACTATCACCCGCTTTAAACTATAAGTACCGTAAAAAGCTTCAGTCTCCGAATCGTTGGGAGTAAAAATTAAATGAAAGATTGCGATAAAATCCGGAAACTAGGTAAGTATAATATACTTTTATTTTAACATCTAATCAGTCACTTAATTTCATTGTACAGCTGAATATTAAATCATCAGTGAGTACCCACCGACTTACATAATATTATTATGGATAATGGATAGGTACAACTAGAGAGTTTTAGCCTGCTTCGGTGTCGTAGTTGTACGCGGTACCAGTAGAACTACCGCAATGACGCCCTGGGTTTGAATCCCGGGTCGAGCGAAAAATTATTGCGAATGGTTTTTCATCTTAAAAATTACTCAGTCGCAGCTGGAGCCAAGAATTTGGCGCCTGCGCCTAATCTCAGCTGGCTCATTTCCGTTGAAATTGGTCGTGGCCGAAAGTCGGATGGAAGGTATTAACACCTTTAGACTATAGTGTGAAGTGCGAGAGTTTGTAGTTTGGCCGATTGCCTTATTGAATATTATATTACTCACTAAGTAGGTATCTCTATGTTGGTTTTAAAAGGATGGAATTCAAAAAATTAAAAAAGTTGCAAAAACATACTTAAACTTACCATATTTACTTAAATCAAATTCACTAGCACTTTGTACATAAAAAACATCCACTCAATCCAGCTATCACATATTTGTATGTAATATAATTAAGAGCGCCTTGACGTTATCACATTCTGATTAGTATAATTTAAAACCTTTATCAATTTCAAAGAGATACGGATTAAGATAGGTAAGTACTTTTGTACATTTGGCACGTGAAAACGATAGTTTACCTCAATTCGTGATCTGGTACTCGGGTACCAGAGTCGGTACGGGTGGGTACTTGGGTATGTAAATATTATGTTCTGTTACAATCCTGCTTTGCAATATATTATACTAACATAGGTTTATAATTAAGTACTAGTATTATTGTGAAAATTTGGTCGTTGGCTAATACTTAGTTTGTCCTTTTACGAAGCAGCAGATAGATGGATATAATTCTTGCAACTGAAATTGGCTAGAAATATTTTCTAAAAAGTACCCAAAAAGACACGCCCGCGAAGACGTGCGTAAAAGCTAGTCTTATAAATACATAGCTAATCGTAATACCCTGCGTACGTACACCAAGTCTCGAGTATATAAGTACATTTTTATTGTTTGTATGATAATGATAAATAAAATATTCCCTGTCAATATCTCTCACGGAAAATGTTCTACTAAACGTAACTGATAGATAGGTATGATATTTTAAATCTTTATGTCAAACAATTCGTAAAAGGTAACCAATGGGTTTCGAAACAACTTATGAGACTTGTAGCTCAAAAGAAACCATCACGCCACAGCTATCACTAACCAATACTTATAATTGTAATAATAACGGTTCCTTAAGTTTACCCGAATGAAACGTAGAAAAATCTTGTTTTAGGGTCTTTGTCACAGATGTTAAATTGTTATTCTCAATCTTTCGAAGACTGTGTAGCCTTTAGCTACGGGGTTGGTTTAGAGTGTTGTCGTGATGGCTGACCGAAAAGTTAAGTTTATAATAACGTTTAAACATTTATTTTAAAGTTTGTTGTTAGCTTATCTATCTCCGGAGAAACAATGAATAGGTACTACAAAATCTTCGAAACATCGCAATAAAAAGTAAATCGAAAAATTCCCGATACAATTCATAAAGCATTTAATTAAATTTTCCATACCTCTGTTACTAATTATCGCAACAATGCACCCGGATACCGGTATCGTATTCGGTGAAGTTAATATACAATTTTAAATTAAGTTAATGTCAAGAGAAAAAAAAAACAAGATTATAATAACTATCACTTTATTAACATCTAAACTAAAATATCAGTCACATACTTGTACTTATAATAATATTTTTATGTCTGCAAATTTGTTGTTGCAATTATATTTTAATTTAACATTTTTCTTATTTAAATATTTAGGTTGACTAATTTGTTCGCTCATAAACTCTATAATTATCATTAAATAAGACGTCATTTAAATGTAGATATGTCAAAAATAATATACCAAAAACTATAACATAAATGCAATTAAAAATTAAATTGGCACAAGAGATATCTTAATATATTCTCAAAATATACAACTAAAAGCATCTTTTTGGCTAAATAATCTTTTGACTTACATAAATTTTGTTTAGTTCGATTTAATATAACTAATCTAAAAGGATTGAAACTTTTAAGATATCATGTTACTACTAATTCAAAATCGATTTCCTGACGAACTTAATCACACATTACCTATAATTTACGAATAGCTATGACGTATGTAACACATGTTTTCTTTTTAATTTGAATCTTTTGAAATGTACTAGTGTTTATAGTTACCAAAGGATAGTTAGAATTATAAATGTCTTTTACAGAAATTAAGCAGCATAAATACATAGTACTAGTAAAGTCATCTAAATATTTTATACAATGTAAATTATAATAATTATACGAATTAACAAATATCACCGTACGGCTTATTGCAATTATTTGTGGTGCACAACAATTTTCCACTCGGTGATCCAGACTTGTAGGGAGCTCTTCCGATGTAGTTACCACTGTAAGAAAAATATTATAATAATTTATATACATTTCCAAATAAAGTGACCCTTACATATTTTACAAATAAACAGTTCGTATCAGTCTCGATTTTTCATAAGGTTTTCACCAATGGATGGAGTGATTCAAGAGAATTGTTTATGAGTATAATTCATTAATGTTTTATACGGCAGAAATATAGCCATCAATGCTATGCTACCCGTGCGAAGCCGAAGTCAACTATAAATTACGTAAGTAAATACTATGTAAGTATAAGCAAAGTAAAAATTTGTAAAAACGTGAGAATCAGTTTCTTTTTATGTCTAAGTTAAGGCCAAATGTCTGATCGTTATTAAGAAACCCAGTCTAGTAGCCAGCTAATTGAAATGCATCGCATGTATCTCACTCGGTAACAATAGTTACCTGGCGCGTATGTTTCGCGATTTTCGGTAAAATTCATATTATCAAATCGATTCGCAATTTTATCAAACTATTATTAAAATAATATGGTAGCTCAATGGTATTATGGTAGCAGTTAATTAACCCAACGCGACGGATGCGAAAACTTATGTAACCGAGTATTAAACCGTGTGAAATAATTTAATAAAAAATTAGGACGAAGTTAATATTATTAATAATGTTGTAAATCGTTAGTTTCATTATGTTTTATCAGTTTTTTTTTATACATATTAGAAATTTTCCCCATCCTTTGATAATTTGGTTAAATATAATTTAATAAAGTAATATTAAATCACTAGACTTTTTATAAATATGAAAAATGTAGGATGGACTCATCCAACACGTGTACTAGAACCTAGATAAAATTAATATTAGAATAATGTTCATTATAAATGCCAACATGAACAGCTCAATGGCTCGTAGTGAATACAAAGTGAATTAATTAGCATAGGAACTGGGAAAATAATTACCCAGGGCCGTAGTTGCACACCACGAAGAATTTATTCCATTTTTCTGAGTACGATTGCAAAACCGCACATCCAACGTATGTGGTGTCTGACCAGGCCATCTGGAAGAAAAAAACATTTTATTTTTAACCGACTCCAAAAGAGAGATGTTACTTATATGTCTCTTGTATTTTGTTATGTTTGTTCATCGATACAGAAGTATTAGTAATATTAGAAGGACCCAGCTTATACTGAAGATATTAATTAGTAACTATAATATGTACAATTTTAATTAAGTATTAGTAAGTATATTCACTAGCTTTTTACGGCAAAATATTACTGTCACTACGGATCTGGGACGCTTGAGCCATCTAGTCACAAAACACTTGATATGACTAAATCATCCATGCAATCACATATTTTACTTAAGTTGTAAATATCAATTGAGCTGCTTGGCGTTGATTTGAAGAAGAATATATAATTGTATTGAGCAAAAAAATTATATAACACGTGTCTATCTCAAATAAACATGACGAATAAGATAACAATGTTAACATTATAGTTAACATTTCACGAGCTATTTGCAATCCATCTTCGCTGTTAAATA
>NW_023591916.1:0-24774 GCF_014839805.1 Manduca sexta | reverse complement strand
ATATCTTGTGAAATAACAACTAAGGGTTTTGTACGTATATAAGGTTTGCGGTTTTTATTAGTGCCTCCGACCAAAGTAAATTATAATTATTGTGTTTTTCAAATCTTTAATAGCATTTTACGCTGTCACATTTATTGACAGACTGCGAATTTTTACACTATGTTGACACAGCTTTTTTGGTAAAATGTGATATTGTGTAACAGCATTATAGAAAGTTAAGACTATTATTAATTTCTTTACCCCGAAATTAGTTAACTGGTCAATACAATTATAGCCAATATTAGCCATAGCGCGAGCACGAAAGAAATAAATATTTCATAACACTGCAGGATAATTATAATTATCATGTTCAAAATACTTGGCTTAGCTAATCAACTCTTTATGATATTTTTTTTAATCATACATGTTTTTTATAGTAAAATAAAAATGCTTAAATATCAACTGATGACAAATATTTCCGGTGAATGATTTCATATGATATATTTTAATGTCATTGTTATATAAAATTATATTTAGGCCTATTCACATTTTTCATTTAGATTTGTCACATTTTATTATTTACATTAATAATATTTTTATTTTTATATTGGTACGATTATTTAAAATTACATTACAACAAAAATATCTTATACTTATTACAATCTTTACGGATCAAACACTGTAACTGATTTTTCAATGATCAGATTAAAGTTATTAGTATCTATTTCAATTATGAGATTAGTCAAACAAAAATACGTAAAAATTGAGTTGAATTAAATACCTCTATTGTTTTATTGCTATATTCAGTCAGGTTATTATAATTTATTTGCTGCATAACTTTTATCTGATGATTGAAAAAACCGCCTCAAATCAAGACAAATCGTACATAACAATGTCCATTACTGGTCAATGTTAACATGTATGTATACACGATATTATCCGGATTATTTAACATCACTGCTTTCAAGTACCTATCGTTACTTAATTGATTTACAAAACATGACAGCACACACATTGACATTAAAAATTCACTAATTACACTACATACTTAACTATAATGGTATAACTACACAGATCGCTATTCTAAAACGCTCTATGAAAGTCGCGCCAGACCAATATTTTACGTTCGATACTAACACCCAAAGTTACCACGAAACAAAAATATTGATAAAGATTACACATCATAAGTTCCACCATCTATCTAGCAAAATATAAAATTATTGTTTAACACTGATATGACGTACATTATAAAATATAACTTTTTTTTTTAAACAGATAATGACATTTCTATTAATTGTTTTTATTCCAGTGTTTAATAGTATACAAATGCTAACAACACACGGCTGGTATTTACGATTAACACTTTGGTTTGAATATTTATATTACTTTAATTCGGGTGTTGGACAAAACAATGCTCTGGCATTGGCCTCTGGGCCTTCCTTGGCTATTTTCTTCTCACTTGAGGAGCAATTTACAATACAGGCGTAAAAAATGTAATTTGTTATCTATCGTTGCCATGACGCTTACAATCTAGTCAGAAGTTTATTTCAGTGTGTTAAGTTTTAACACGGCTGTATAACAACTTATTATTACAGTTTTAATCAAGTTATAACCTTACATTTAGTTCTTAAATACAATTCTAATGCTTCTATTTAAACATTACATGTGATAAAGAATAACACAATACAAAATAATATGACTTTGTACCATACAAAATGTTCTATCACAATGTGATTGATTCATTGGCTGATTTTTTATTTTTACATCATTATACTCAATTCTCATTCAAAATCTATGAACTAAATTGATATCATTTAACAGACAATAGAGTACGGCAGAAAGTAAAAATTAGTTTAATGAAGATGAATAAATCAATTTAAATATGCAACCATAAAATAATCTCCAAAATTCCTGAATTAAAGTGTACTAGTCTTTAATACCTTTTAACCCGCATAAGTTAACACTCATTAAATGAAGACTTAACTGACAAAAAAATAAAAAGATGATAAACATGTTGGTGAAATGGTAAAAATTCTAATAATGAATATTTATAAATTAAAAACTAAAATCACTTATGATTAGAAAAATCTACAAATAAAACATTTGTAGAGTAAAAAATAAGAGGAAAATATTTTCCGCAATTTAGAAACGTCGAGTGAATAATAGCGAAATTGTTCTAGTTAGTGCTCGGGCTGTCTGTGCCGCTGCCGCTGTTCTCTGCGTTAGCCAGAATTGTTTTAGTGTTTTTATTGTTCTTCCTGGCGGACTTGCTAAGGGTCGCAACCTCTTTCAGTAAGTTTTGGATCTTGGTGTTCATCAAGTTGAACTTAGTCTCATTGAGGCGCTCTTTATTTTTCATCTCATTACGGAGGTCGGTTGTGCTGTTTAGATGTTGAGCTTTTAGTTCAGTTATCTGAAATAATTATTTTATTTCTTCAGTGGTATACGCAATCTGGTGTTGCTGTGTTTTTCGCTTAATTCTAATAGCTGCGCCACAACCGGTGACCGATATGCGATCTTCCATCCAAGTATTCATCACACATATGACATAAATCATTGTATCTTCCATTAAAATGAATATAAATGAAACGAGTCGCTTATCGTCCACCAAATGTGGTTGGGATTATGTTTCAAAATCTATTTTATATCACTGCTATATTTTAGTAACAACTAATAACCCTACTACATTATTAAATACTAATCTTAACCAAAATAGTATAAATCCTAGCTCATTTGTAAGTAACAACGCCCTAGTCCTAGCACGCAAAATTGAACGTAATTTCATTTGTTTTTGACGGAGGATAATGCATGGTAGATTTTTATAAAAATACCCGATACCTCATAACAAACCCATAAGGTGAAAACAGGATGTGCAAACATTTTCCAGGTATAACATATGAAAATAAATCACCCATAAGACAACGGAATATGCATAACTGAAAGTGTTGCAAACCCTACCTGTCTGTCTTTAGCCAGCAACTCCATGTCTTTTTGCTGCACCTTCTTTTGTAGACTCGCAATGGTCTCTTTCAACTGCGTCATCGCTACGACATGGTCCGAGCTGTTCGGGTCCAGTTCACCTGGAAAAGTTATAACTACTAAAGATATTTGCATTTCTAAATTCTGGTTTCTTGGTATAGGATTGTTTGCTGCAGGCACCATGAATATTTGTGCTTACGACGTTTTTTCAAGTGCTTACAGCAAAGCTCTAATTCCAAACAATAAAATAAAAAACATTTTTGCCCAGTTATATTAAAAAAAGATTTGAAACAATAATAATTCTTAACAAGTTTGCACTACTTTTACCGCTTCTCTGTCATGTTGTAAATATGAAACAAAATACAAGTCAATCAAAATTAGCATTTATTGATAAATACCTTGCATTGGATTCATCTTGGACTTCTTTTCTAAAGGTTGAGAATCATTGAGCGAGGAATCACTCGCATTCATAGATTTCATCATATCCGACTTGCGTTTCTCTTTGTGACCACTTTTAGATCTGTAATACAATATTTGTTACACGTGAAAAACTTTTATGAACTTATGAATATCAATGGAGTACCATACCCGAGTCAAATGTCTCACTTATGGAGAGGCCAGTGGTATCTGCCTACAATAAACGGTTTCTTGGTCAATATATGACTTACTTGTGCGATCTGTGTTTGTGTTTGTCAACAGAGGATAGGTGCTGCTTGGTTCTCGCCAGTGCTCTCTTAAGCGACTGAGTACACAGCCAACAAAGCAATTTTCCATCCACCTAAGTAGTAAATACTATTTTAAATCTGTTTTCCATTTTATTTTATCCTGGTGTAGAAAATTATCAAATTTTAATTACCTTTTTACTATCATCATGTCTATCAAAGGCACACCGCTGTTTGCATTGCTCGCACGTGACAGCCGGCCCATATTTGCGTTCAGAATTGGTACATCTCTGACATTTGTTACCTACAAACATTTCAAATAGGATTACTTCAAGTATTTGATATTTGGGCCGTGGGGTTCTTGGAAGAGTAGAATAGCTCCTTTCTCTTTAAAATCAGAGTTACGTATAAGGCGATTAGTGTTGATCGACGATCAAATAAATTTAGCAAATGTTTCTATTATTACTTATCACAATGAACAAAAAAAACAGCACAGTAACGTATTTTATTGTGCGTTTAGGGAAATTATGAAATGATAATGTGCACGTCACATACTCGTTCCATCACGCCTATCGTAATGACTGCCTCGGTGGCGTAGTTGTATTGCACGTCCGGTACAATAGCGCTCTGAAGTCCTGGGTTCGAATCCCGGGTCGGGCAAAGTGATATTTGGGTTTTTCTGCTCAGTATCAGCCCGGAGTCTGGAATTTGTGCCCGATATGGCGATAGGCTCGCCCCCTATCACATCATGGGACGGAACATACTTGGCGAAAAGTGGGTGCCCTAGTTGCGCCTCTGCATACCCCTTCGGGGATTAAATGCGTGATGTTATGTATGTATTATGTATGGAATGATAAACCATACATTTATAGTCATGACGATAATGATTTATCATTAACGTCCTATTTGCAAGGCGTGATGGAACAAGTATGTGACGTTCCCCTGTCTTACCACCAAAACCTAATGTCGCAAATACAACCTCAACCCATTCCCCGAGACCGCTTTAGTCATGTCTAAACTGCGTAGCTTCACTGTGCATATAATGCTGAGTGTCGATTTGAAAAACATTGCCACGTAAACTCCAAAAATTATTAGTCCAAAACAGTCCCATTATAATGCATTATAACCTAAATGTTACGTTGTAATTCCAATAATTATGTGATAATTATTGTGTCACTTACCATCAGGTGAGCGACCTACTCGTCTGGTCATTAGTTGCATAAAAAACATAAAAGTTCTTACCTATAAAAGCGGCTATAATGTTGCAATATTCACAAGCTGTCGGTTTCCCATATGCTTTGACATTTGCTTCACATTTTTTACATATTGATGAGGTATTGGATTTACTGTAATATGTCATATTCAATTAGTATATACAATTATGGGTATGGATTCGTAACCTATCAAGGAATATGTGTCTAAAGTAATATGAATTTAGTTGTTGCTGATGGCTCTGCTAAAATTACCAAATTATTTATGCTACAGTTATCACAAACCTTGATACAAATTCACAAACATTAATATTATCACAATCGCTCAAGCAATTTAGTCTCTCCCCTATTTTACTTTTATGAGAATTTAATTGCATAATCAAGTACCTATGTTCAATCCGAAACGAACCCATGTTTATTTTTGCTGTTAAGATATCCTGATACCAAATTTGTCGAGCTTACGAAAAAACGGTGGAACTGCAAGTTATTTAATTTCACAATAGATGGCAAAAAAATGTAGATTCTTAAACACATATAATACAACTCTTAAAATCAGAATCTAAATATGTTTTGGCTTAGAAAATGTTCTCAAAATTAAACGAAATAACAAATATTAACAACTTCACGGTACAGCAGGGGTACCAGAAAAATTTAAACGTACGAGATTGCTTCGAAATAATTAGCTAAAGAAATGTCCAGCTAATACTCTACGTCGGTATGGAGGCAAATATTGCTGCTTGTAACGTGCTAGTGTCTTTTACTCTACGGCATTGATTCCCAATTTGGTCCAGGTGGACCCCAAGGGGTCCACGGGAGAGTTGACGGGGGTCTACGTTGACTTGCCCGAATAATCGGGGTCCACGAAAATTTATCTGGTCTGATAGTTAAGTATTAAAATGTTGACTTAACCTATCAATGTAGGCATATATTGACAGGGGCCGTAAGAGGCACGGTGACCCCAACATGACGGTCAGACGCCAGTTAAAGCAGTTTCACTGCGAGACACAAAATAATGTCCTCCGGGTGCAGAACAATTTTGAAAGAGGTCTCTGACAAAACGTTTAGGAGAGGTACCAAACTTTTTTGCTCTGCGCCTATCACTGGCGAAAAAATTTCCGAAAGGGAACCCGATACAACATATAGGTACTAATATGCATAAATACTGTCTATAAATCATTCTGATAATAATTAGATTTTACAGAAATTCTACATAAAGGGAAGCCGGCAGTAATCGGGTTATATGGACCCTTCGCTAGTGACGCCTATGTTCATTGTTTTTGTTAACCTTCCAAGATTTCAAATTGACACTTGTGTATTCTGAGATTTGGCGTGTTTCTTTAATTTATTCGTAATAATAGTTTCGCATATTTGCTGGCGTTGGTACAACCACTCACTTTACAAAGTGCGAATAATATTACTTTACGTAATGTAAGCCGTATAAACGCATCTTTACACATTTCATAACAGTTTACGTATTCCGTTTTTAGTGAATTCGATGTGTTTCACTTAATTCTATTTTTTTAAATGCTCATACTACCGTACAGCTTATCATCTCATACATACCATAAGACCTATTTTCAATAATGATATTTTATATTTTTATTTACAATTTTTATTTTTACCAATAATAAACTGCAGTCCAAATACAAAATTCTATGTTTCTAACTTTAAAACAGACACTGATACTACACAATGTGTCGTCCCCTATTTTACGCTATACGTAATATTTCTAAAAAATCGACTAATAAAGCTGGCGAAATTTTTAATACAAACTTTGATTCATTAAACCTCTTTAGAGGTGATTATAGAGAAATCGTTTCATGCTTGCCTCGGTTGCATGACACTGAAACGTAAACCTATGGATTGAATACCACATTAAAGTATTTCCTTTTTCAATACGATGACGAGACCAGCAAGTCACTCGTTTGAAGGAATGAAACACCACAATCACCTATGAATAGTAGCAATACAACCCAAACATACAATTACAAAGAACTGCATGTCAAATCACTACTTTCATCACTCTGACATTCCATATGAGGTGAGTGTTTCTCTGTATACTTAGCAACTTGTACCAAAGTTATCTAGGCAACTTTTTGTTTACATACAAAAATACATAACTTTTTAATGAACAGAAATAATATAATCTAACTTTTTAATGAACAGCAGATGAACCAATAATATTTTAATTACTTTAGGAAATATTTGGTGCAAAAGAGTTACAGGAAACTGTTGCACATGTCAGGGAGATACAAATAGATAGATATAAAATCTTATTTGGGTATGTATAGAAATTAAATATTTTTGAAATTTATAAAACTTGGAAGTATAGAAAATAAGGTATTTAATTATAATACAAGATAATTATATACTAACCAGAAGCGTCTTTAATGGCAAGTTATTACTTCCAAAGTATATAAATCAATACGGCAAAAAAATATTAACATATTTAATACCCTACCTTATTAATCAACTACCATCATGAAATAACTCACAAAAATAAAAAAAATAAGTTAAAATAATACTTTTTGCAAAACATAAATAAAATAAAAACCTAAAAAAAAATTAAGAAAAGGAAAAAAAAATACTTAGACCCCATTAAACAAGTAAGTGCTTACATATTAAGCATAAAAAAAATAAAAGAAACTTAAAAATCTTAGGAACAGCCTCTATTTCAACTTGTAATTAACATCTACCGCCGGATTATATACTTTTTAACGGTACGCAGTGCGACGGCCGGCTCAGTAGGTGATACACAATATCATATTATTTAAATTGTAATCTACCTTGTACACAACAATTATAAAAAAACTAGCTTTTGCCCGCGGCTCCGCCCGCGTTATAAAGTTTTTCAGGCTAAAGTTTTCCGTTATAAAAGTAGTAGTTTCCCGGGAGCCTATGTTCTTCCCAGGGTCTCAAACTGTCTCCATACTAAATATCATCTTAATACGTTGAGTAGTTTTTGAGTTTAACACGTTCAGGCAGACAGATGCAGCGGGGGACTTTGTTTTATAATATATTTTTTAGAACTTTTTTAGTGGAACAATCCCGTCATACATCATTGTTGCATAACTATAACAGTTTACGCAGTGCAGGCAACGGAAGCTCTCAAAACTAATAATATTCCCCGTTTTTGCAACATGTTTCATTACTGCTCCGCTCCTATTGGGTATAGCGTGATGATATATAGCCTAAAGCGCTCCACGAACAAAGGGCTATCCAACGCAAAAATAATTTTTCAGTTTGGACCGGTAGTTCCTGAGATTAGCCATTATTGCTCCGCTCCTATTGGGTATAGCGTGATGATATATAGCCTATAGCACTCCACGAACCAAGTACTATCCAACGCAAAAAGAATTTTTCAGTTTGGACCAGTAGTTCCTGAGATTAGCCATTACTGCTCCGCTCCTATTGGGTATAGCGTGATGATATATAGCCTATAGCACTCCACGAACAAAGGGCTATCCAATGCAAAAAGATTTTTTCGGATTGGACCGATAGTTCCTGAGATTAGCGCGTTCAAACAAACAAACAAACAAACATTACTGTCAATGATAATGATAATGATGCACGGAAAAACTCACTGAGTTTATGATTGCATTAGTTAGAAGAATATGCTGTGTAAGTTTTTAACAAATCTATACTTATAATAAATCTGTAGAGAGGTAAATTCTGTACATGAAATATATTTCCAAAATAACTATCAGGGGGTGATTAGGGATCGACACTGATGCCAAAAATGCAATTAGTAAAATTTTTGTCTGTCTGTCTGTCTGTCTGTATAACCGTTATAGAAACAAAAACTACTCGACGGATTTTAACGAAACTTGGTACAATTATTTGTCATACTCCTGTGCTGGTTATAGTATACTTTTCATCACGCTACAATTAATAGGAGCAGAGCAGTGAAGGGAAATGTTGGGAAAACGGGAGAAGTTACTCCATTTTTTAAGCTTCCGTCGCGTGTGCAACCTTAATGGTTAAAGCAACACAGAAATCATGTATGACGGAAATGTTCTCCTTAAAATTATGTAAAAAATATCCCACGACAGCATCTGCCTATCTTTTATGGTTGACTCACAATAACACGTGTAACTCCCGATAGCTTAGCAGTTCGAAGCTTTCTCATTATATTTGTCTACTCTTACGTTTATAACACTCTCAGTCATCCCTAATTAAAAAAGTTAACATTATTAAATATTCCATAAAAAAGAATCATAGAAATCGGTATAGAAACACCAAAGTTATACATGATATACGCTAATAATAAGCCATCACGCGTGAATACTGAATCATGCTATATGCTTCCTTCGATTTCACCAGGATCCCATCATCAGACCCTGACCGGACAATCGGGCCACCTGCATACCACCATACATTAAAAAAACATCCCGACAAATTGAGCACCTCCTCCATTTTTGAAGTCCGAAGTCCACGCGGGCGAAGCTGTGGGCGGAAGCTAGTATGTAAATAAATAAAATAAATAAATTAAAAAAAATAAGCCATTACAATAATACGCAGTGACGTAGCACAACTATTAGGGGGGCAGATATATGACCCAAATGAAACCCTAATAGAGCATATTGTTGTCGCGCGTGCCGCTTATTTTTGTTTTGTTGAATTTGGCTATTTGCTCTCGTCTGTTGAAAAGCACGAAAATTGCTGGCCACGTTTATTGTGCGTTTCAATAATGCAGTAGTTTAAGAAATGCCCAAAGCACATAGAATGTACTTAAAACAATGATAAATTCTAAATGTAGACAGTACTTTAAAGTTGAATGGGTTTTCTGTCCTGTTAAAGACAAAGGATTGTTTACTCTGATATCATAGAAAGATAGCAGATAATTTTACAAAATAAATAAATTTTCTATGAAAAATTTATCTATTATTACAATAAAGACTGTCTAAAATATTATAAATACTGGCTGCCCCGTAAATAATGGCTTATTCGTAACGGGTGATTCTACACCTCATCATCTAAAACTAATGTTGATATTATGCTTCTAAACCTTAGGTTCGTAAAAAAACTAGGTATAACAACGTTTTCAAAACATCACGTCATCGCGGTTTATTTGAATGCTGTTCCTACACATTACTATATCTTTTAAATGTCATTTTTTAAGATTACCAAATAGTTAAGTTAGAAAAAAACTTCGTATCATTTTAATTTAAATAATGCTAAAAAGCCATCTAGTTGTCAATAAAAAACTATTTTTTATCTTTATCCTCAAGCAATTGTGATTGTAACAAATGTATCCTCCGAATTCGCTGTCTCACCATTACAAGGTCCTATATTAGTTTTTACTTATGTTACAAAAATTAGATTAAAAATATTCATAATGATAAAATTAAGACAATAGTTCATGATTCCTCCTTTATTTTTACAGGTTATTGGAAATTTTCACTGAAAAATACTTAGATTCATGTGTCAATTTGCACATCAAATACGTATAACATAGAAACTTCAACTGGAGTAATCAAATGTAACTAAGTACCTAAGTGTTGAATATGTTATCAATCATATTGATATTTAAAATATCGTCAGTATCTTTACTTTACATACATAAAATATGCCGGTGTCCGCAAAAGTGTAGGCAGTAGAATAACATTCGTACATATCTCGCAGGGCTTATGTCCGTCGCTTTAATTGAAAAATATCGATTTTTCGCCAATTGGGTAGAAATTCAAAGTCCGATCATTTCGCTGCGATATTTTCTATTGAATAACTGGATCAGAAAATGCGATAACATTACATTTTTTTTTAATGATTTTAGCCACCGGAGCGCCTTAATTAACTATTAGGAATGAGGCAAAAAAAATAATTTTAGTATTTTTACCACATTAAAATTATTTTAGAGAAAAAATGTTGGGATTAGTATTAATAGATAAGCTTAAATATGAAGTTCCATATTTTAAGGTTCATAAACATTGTTTACCCCCCAGGTGACGGTAGCTATAACGCCTTTTCCCGCGCGAAAAAAAGGTCATATGAAAGTGACTTCGATTTTGTTGAAATCTTAACTGAAATTTATTAAAATAAAAGTATTTTATGGATTTTATCGCCGTTTTTTATTTTATAATTTTCCTTGAGAATCTATACTACTTATTCAACATAAAATAATAGTTGTCTAAAAAACTGTTTATGAGATAATTTTTAGTTACTCTCTTTAATATTTTTGCAACCCTATTTCTTGAGGGTTTCTTAATTTAGTTTAGGGTGCTGCTAAACCAACATCTGGTAAGACAGACAGGCATATATCGTAAGGTCACATTAGCTGGTCTACTGTTTAAATTGTCTAGTTTTAAATGATTTAATTTTTTTTCTCTACAAAATAATTATTTACAACTATTTTTTTTATTATAATATTTTGGTATAATAAATAATACAATTAAACATAGACATATAAAGATCTATTGTCTTATTTAGTATCAGGGGCCTAAACACTAATTTTAATACATTTGACTTCAACAACTACAAAATAACCAAACAGACTTTTATAGTATATTTAGCCCATTACTTCTGATTGGGAGTTGTAAAGACGAATTAGCCACATTGAATTTTGTTGAATACTGTGACATTATAGCTATTAAAACATTGTTCAAGTAATGAGAGTTTTTTTCTTTTATATGGGCATGACAAAAGCAGCAATAGCAAAATTAGGAGTGGTACACATAGCCAATATTAATATCCGTAAGATCAAAACCCAAGGGCAAATATAACTTACTTTACTAAAGTAATGTGTGTATTCTTTGTAAATCATTGTTTGCTTGAATAGTGAAAAAAATATCTATAGAAACCTGCATACCTGAGAAGTACAATACAAGAATTATGAGTTTAGAAGGTATGTGAAGCCTGTCAACCCCCACTAGGCCAGTTTGGTGGACTAAGTCCTAAACTCTTCAAGTAGTAGAGAGGGCTCGTGCCCAGAGGTTGGGTTACTGCACATACAGAGCTGATATTATATTTATAATTACTATGGGCATTTATTATTTTTATTGCCAAATTACAGTTTGCATCAGAGATGTCAGATTGGCAGAATTTTTCACAGATTGAGGTAAAGTCCTGTGCACCTGATTCTGCCTAAAGTTACATCTAGATGAAGAGAATTTTGTCACAGTTCAGGGTTATATCTGAACCAATTGTGACACATTTATCACTTGCAGAAAATAGACATTTTCTGCAAGTGATAAATCTGTCAATTGATTTATAGATAGTTTTTTTTAATTTGGAAATATTTAAGATATAAATTAAATACTAAAAATGTCAGTCAAAATTAGGGGCTTACTATAACTTTTAGAGTTGCTTTATTCATTTTAAAAATTCTTTTACTTATGTCTGTAAGTAATGTAGGCTATATTTATTTATATTTAATGTAATTTTTTTTAGGATTTCTGCAGCAACCAGATCCTTGAAGAAATATTTGCTTTAAACAATACAAGGAAAACATGATGCTTCGCAATATATACATAAAACATTAAAGTGTGACTATTTCAAAAAAGCATTTGGTAGCTATCACATTATGAAATGTTGAATGAAAACATTTTCTTTAAAGACCACTTTTGTATACTGATATATGCTAGCCTTACACTTTATGATAAAAGAAATTCACAGTTTTTGTTCACTTTTTAAAAGGTTAAGGTAATTGTCAGAGCTATTTTTAGAGTTACTGCACTTACATCACTCAATTTAAATGTGGTGATAAATTATACTTGAATGTTACTTAATTTCCTATCACTGCAAATAAGCTTAACAAATATATAATCTTTCTATTTTTATATTTGAACATACCTATCACTAAAATGATTGCTTAAGTGTTTAAATATCTTTCCCTGATTGAAAGTTACATTGTCTATGATTTCTATGAGACATAGGTACTTATGCAAAGCATTTC
The DNA here is from genome assembly GCF_014839805.1 of Manduca sexta. NCBI lineage: Eukaryota > Metazoa > Arthropoda > Insecta > Lepidoptera > Sphingidae > Manduca > Manduca sexta. Next base: position 12,052 of record NW_023591916.1, on the reverse strand, counting down.
TATATCAGATGTTGAACTACATTAATGAAAGTAACTTTCTCATAACCATGTAGTTCGTGTCATCATTTTCACAGATGTGGAGTGTTTATGGGTTGCTAATTTAAACTAAAGTTTGTGAATAGCAAAATGGGACCCTCGACTTAATATATAGTCACCTAGTTTTGTAGTAGTTTAAGGTAAATAATTCGAAAACACAGCTACGACATAGTTTTAACGTGGGTGTTGGCAATAGACACTGACCTTGTTTGTTGAAATTCTGAGCGGCAGTATGTACACTTGACAACTGGGAATGAACCGCGACATTCCTGGAATGCCACAAAGATATGCGTCATAAACTGACGTGACGATCAAAGTATACCATTCCCGACTCGTGACAAATAAATTCCATATAGATACGGTATTGCACAAAATGTTCCAGACATAATTACTCCTAGTACACACCTTGCATAGTTGTTCTCCTGGTGATAATTCTTCAAAAGGATGTCTCGAAAAACAACGGGAGCAAGCAAACAATGGCGTAGACACCGAACTACTCATTGTTATTACAGAAAGTAAAATTTAAGTACACAACAAGAAAACTGAAAACAAAATTGCTGAAGTTATAAATAACGGTAAAGATATTTTTCAATAGTTCTATCCACCAACTGATTTTAAAAGATGGCTACCATTTACAAATATGGCGACCCGCGTTTGGCATTTCGTTTGTCATGTCATGTTGCAATGTCAACTCATGTCAATCACGAGGCTGTATTTTAAATCTGGAGTGTTCATTATTGACATCATCTAGTTTATTGGTCTCTGAATTGACATCTGACTAGACCGATGGGCTAGACGGATGGGCTTTTCTTTGTTTTGCTACAAGTAAACTAGAAAGTGCAATCCTATACACAATATAATTATTACGAAATATAGTAATATTCAATCAACATTATAATTACTTATTGTAGTAAATACACGTAGTATTGTACGAACCTCAATCAAACTAAATTCACTTATTGAACAACTGACCTGACATTAAATTTAATTGTGTAGCGTGTTATGGTCTAGCCAATCTTACATCTAATCTTTTCTGACTTCTTATTTCATCTTATCGTATCTCCTCACTTCTTATGAATGTTAAAAATATGAAAGTTTGTGAAAATATTAGTATGTTGAAAATATGTGTTCATTCAAAGTAAAGCCTGAAGCAGCAAAGCGGATTTTGATGAAATTTTATCATACGGATAAAATATATTCTGGAGTTATTTATTATCTCTGTAATTTGCTCTCATAGACCGAATTTCTTGTATGCGACAGTAAACAAACGCGCGGCCTGTCCTTTCCTGATAGTCTAAAAAATTATCATAGTGGATTATTGTAGTGGATGGTATTATACATCTGGAATAGCGTGCTGATTTCACATCTGGAAGTCGTATCTAAAAGGATTCTTGCTTTCCATTTTTCTTAACAAAAAAGTTCAGAATTGTTATAAAAGTTCATTTACACGATTGAATAAGTAACAGAAACGTAGCTCTTATGACGCGTCAGTAAATAATAAATATAATACGATGGGACATATAGGAGCAGCAAAAGATATGTTTATTTTTAAATAATTCTATTAATATAAAATACACATCCAATTATGTATATTTCACTTTTTAAAAAGACTGTTTTGACGACATTTTATATGGGCCGGGATCTGAATTCAGATACTAAAAAAACGGAATGTGTAAGTCCAGCCTATCGTTTATGATCAAATGGTATTTGTTTTTTAATCTATGTAGATTTTTGTTTTGTACACAGATTGTATCTATGGAAGCTTCAAGTGAAGCTACGCTTTTTTTCAATTTGTGCTTACTGATTGTGGTGATGTGCGTGGTTTTGTGGGATCCAGAAGTATACCTACCTTGTATTTTTATTGTATCTTTATAAATGTAGTTGTAAATAAGGATTTCTTTGACTACAACGTACTTTGCATATATTAAAATGGCTATACCACCTTTTCCTTCACAAGATTTGGCAAAACTCGTTCTTGGTAAGTACAGCTTTGGCGGGAATCAGTTAGGATTGCTTTATGCCTAACGTTTAAAATTATATTGGTTTCCGTTATTACAGGGTATCTAGCTGAGGAGCAGTTGATGACTGCATATGATGAGTTCTTACAAGCGAGCCCATACTTGGACGCTATGCGTAATGAATACGACAGGATATTTATGACTTCCCTCAAGAACGTTTTAGCGGAATATAGAGCTGTAAAATATATGGTATGTAATACAACGTTACAATGAAAACATTTTATAATGCTAGGTACATTTTAAACCCTTTATCATAAATGGGGTGTGTTGATGCCTCAGTCTCACCAATTACGCCTAACTGAAATGCCTTGATTTAAACCGACGTTCTTGAGGATGAACTTTAAGAAGACGAGTACGTTTAGTGTACATTGTGGATTATACTGAAATGTTGTTTACCATAGCATTTTGATTACATAATGGTGTCCCAAACAAAACATGTTTACTATTCCACACTGGATTATTGGACAATCTCACAAACATAAATTATTTAAAGTTTCGAAGGGATTGTTAGAGACCTGTAGAACTATGGCTTTAAGAGATAAAGAGGACAATTACTCTTGGGTCTAAGGAATACACCTAGTTAATATTTTGCAAAGTGATTTTGTTACTGTGACTGAGTACTGTGTCACTTTCCTAACTGTGTTGGAATATTATGAACTAAATTTCAATTATAATAAAATGTTAATTTGGTATCTATTTATAATGTATAGTTATATGTGCTGATAATTTTCATCTGTTACTTCCAAAGATGTTAACATACCTTGCAAAAACACCAAGTGATTGGAGTACATACTATTATCAAACACAGAATTTGCTTTTGACAATATGCCACACCCTTTTGCACCATTCAGACTGGTTATTTCACAGTGAAGTGCTTTAGCATAAGGGGACAAAAATTATATTTTAATGACTTGAATTTAAAGATTTGATACTTATGAGAGAAAAAAGAAAATATAATGTATACTTAAATCATCAGAGAATTCTAGAAATGTCAACATTTGTAGTATTTAGTGTAGTTCAATAACTTCTCATATAATTCTATGATGATAGTGTACTGTTTTAGTATAGTACTACAATATTTGAGTAGCAGTTTTGTATATTCTAGCCAATATTTTTCATTCTAGTATAAATTATTGCTATCCACAGACCAGATCTATAACTAGTTTCAGTAAGATCTTTTATCATGTATGTAATTTCAATTTTACATTTATTATTATGCAGTGTTCACAAATTTAATTTTCTATTTGAATACTTATGTGTTAAGATATCATTATATTGGTTGTAAAATATGATGTGTGTACAACTAGCTCTCAATAATAAGTAGTGTTTCAAAGTAGGTAATATGTAACAGTAATGTATAATGAAAACTTTTTGTTGTATAAAATCAAATATTGGAAACTGGTTTATTTTCATATTCTTCATGCAACTAACACCAACTCTCACAGACAAGACTGAACATACTAAATGTAAGAGTCCTCTTATTGTGCATAAATACCTATTTTGTATGTTGTTTTTTACAGTGGAAACTTGCAAACCGCTCACACTGAGGAGGAAATTGTTCAGATGTGTAAATCTATTAGAAATTATAAAATTTCTTATAGACAATGTTGATTATAACAAATTACTTGCCCAGGATATAGCAGAGAAAAACAGGTGATACATTTTAGAAATATTTGAAGATAATATTATTCAAAGAGGAAAATTAACATTTATTGAGGTTATATTTTAAAGTCTATTTTTTTAATTTGTTTTCATAAAATTTCCAGCCTTGATAAACAAAATATTACACTACAAACTGCACAGTGTGAGATATGTAATTCATTAAAGCTGCCAAATTGCATCTGTAAAGGTCAACCAAACACCTGGAATGCTTCAAACATTGAAAATGCATCTCAAGCGGAAGAAAAGCACTTTGCAGAATTCTATTGAGACAACTGCATTGACAGATTTGCCAGGTAATTTAAAGGATGAACTGATAATTTCTCATATCAATTGTAGTGTATCTAGACCAGGCTTTTTCAAACTTTTGGCTCCACTAACCCCATTAAGATTCCAGATGACAGCAAACCTTTAAACTAATTAAAGAAACATGTGTCGCATGTACCTGTTAGTCATTGGTCAGGGTTTCCCAAAGTTGGGTTCGCAGGTTGCGTACCCCACTTGGAGAACCCTCATCTAGACAAACCTGATCGGTGTATAAGCTTTTTCAGATTTTACGTATGCTTTTTAGCTCAAGGATTAAAACAGTATAAAAAATTTACTTTATATATTACGAATAAAAGTAGCCTTTATTTAAATCCTTGATTTAGTATATTTTCATGTAAATTTTGTTAAAACATTGAAGTATAAAATGTCTGCACAAACTTTCACATTATCATATTAAATATTTTCTTGAGTTTTGTCATAATACCTGGTTATTTGATAAAACTTATGAATAATTTCCATTATTTAGAACTATAGGTAATATGAATTTGATTAGAAACCATATTATGGTTTCTTTGGTTGGTTGATTCAACAAGAATTTAACAGTAGAGATTTTTAGCATTTCATTTTTTGTGCCCCTTTTAGAGTGGTAATAAAAATTTGTCCTTTCACTCTTTCAGGAAATCATGGCAATCTTGGAAAATCACAAGCAAAAAGATCAAATAAGAGAAATACAACTATACCACCTAATGTAACTCCTACACAGAATGACTTAAGTGTAAAACAACCAAAATCTGCAAAAAACAAAAATGCACCTGGACATTCAAAAGTTGCTAATTGTTCAAAAATGGGTATTAATTCAAATGTAAGTGAACCAATCTAACGTTAGAAGATGATATAATTTGGGATTTTATATTTTTATTGTATGACTAGTTTGCAATTGCATAAAATTTTAAATAAGAATGGAAAGGAAACGTAACTTTCGATTTCTAGACTACAGGTAGATCAAATACCCCGAATCTCTATACTTTTCCTCATGTCTATTCTTTTAATTTAGGTCAGGTAGTGCGTTCATAATCACAGTATGGTGAATGTTTTCAGGTACAGCCAACATGTGTAACAGGCTCAATATCAAATATACCTGAATGCAATAATATTCATCTTGCTAAGAATAATTCTGGAGTGTTTAACAGATATAATAGCATATCTGATAATAAGGGAATTTCCAGTGCTAGTACATTTCAAGATTTTGCTTCTGGGGTCCAAGGTACCTTACAATTTTTCTTTCTTATATTATTTATTGACTGCTTTGGTGCCGTAGTTGTACTGCATGCGTGGTTCGGCAGCGCTCTGAGGTCCTGGGTTCGAATCCTGGGTTAGACAAAGTGATATTTGGGTTTTTCTGTTTAGTTTCGCTCTAGAGTCGAATTTCTGCCCGATATGACGATGGGCTCGCTCTCTATCACGGCATGGGATGGAACACACTTAGCGAAAAATGGGCACCCTAGTTGCGCCTCTGCATATCCCTTTGGGGATAAATGCGTGATAATATGTGTGTGTGTGTGTGTGTGTAATTTTTATTAATTTTACTTTATCAATCATTTTCTTAGTATTTCTGTTTTCTAGCAGGTTGTGAAAAAAGATGTGTCACTGTACCTGATTCTAGTACTTCAGAAAATATGGTTTTCCAGTAAGTAATTATTTTATAACTGTTAAAGAATAAATAAACAAATAAATACACATTTTCTTATTTTATATATTTTCAGATCACCTGCACTTAATAATGATATAAGTAAACACAGAGAAACTTCTAAATCACAGATAGTTTTTAAAATGGAGTCCATTAATAAAAACATACAACCACAACCTAAACCAAGTGTGGCTACTGTCTGTGCAACATATTGCAAAATTAAACCAAAGACTGATGAACAAAGAATTAGGATATTGTCTGACATCAAAGTTGATAATGCCATAAATAGTAATGAAAGAAAACTAATCCCTGTATTAAGAAATGCTACATCCACACCTTTGTTGCAAACTTTAGTTATCAATGGAACACCTGCATATAGACCACATCCTGTAAATATGCAACAACAAAGTTTTACTAAAGATGAGATTATGGCCATGCCTACTATTATTGTTGTTCCAGCATCAGGTAAGCTTATAGAGTTTATTGGGTAACAACCTTAATATTGATTGAAAATGTGATTTATAAGCAATTACTAAGCTAGTTTTCGGCTGTTTCAGATCCATCCCAATTGTCTACAAACATGAAGTTTAGTTCCGTGACGTCTCAAAGTTCTAATATTATATCAGTGCCGACTAGTCGCACTGAAAAAGTTTTGAGTCCTCTCGTGGTGGATGTTTCATCAAATTCTTCTGAAGAAAATGATAAAAAAGAAGAAACAGCTAAAGAAGCAGAAACTGCTGTAAATGAAGTAGGTCTTATCAAGACTGTAGATATTGCTGCACAACCAAAAATGACTTCAATGCCTAAAGATGGAGTCAAAGCATGTACAGCAGAGACTAGTACGCCAATGGTATTTCCCCTTTGAGAAAATCTTCTTCGACACCTCGTCGTACATCGCACGTAAGAGTTTTGGATTTTACTACTCCTAGAAGAGTTTTACATGAAACTATCATAGAACAAGACTCTGTGCAACCTAGCACCAAACCTACTGATTTTGTTCTTAGTCAAAATATTGGTACAGTTTTGTCAGAACAAGTTGACTTTGCCTTAAATGAAAACAATAAACAAATAGCAAACGTCCTAAATGTTACTACTAAACCTGCAAATGATAATAAAGAAACTGTAACATATACAAAGGGTAATTGGGATCATGACTTAAGAGCTATGATAGAAAAAGATAAGGAAGTCTTATCAAAAGTTAAAACTAAGCAAAAAACAAAAACTACCAAAAAGAAAAAAGATGACAAAAAGAAGACTGCTGAAAAAGATGTTTCTGAAAAAAATAAACGGAGAAAAAGTAAGAGAAAACTTGAGGAAGAAGATGAGCCTGATCTCACTATCAAGCCAGATGCCATACCTGTAAAGCCCACCATAAATATTAAGCCTGCCGCAGAAAGGGGATCAGTTTTAACTAGTACTACAAAAAAAGAAGTTGAAAATTGTAATGTGAAATGTATCGACGAAGAGAGTAAACATAACGAAGAACGCACTGACACTCCTGAGGTAGATCGAATCGCTTTGCAAAATGCAATTGGTGCAAAATTAAATATTTCAGACTTATTAGAAACACCTTATAAACAAGTTTTCTATGATATACAAATGGAAACGCCAAGATGCCTGGGTCCAGACATGCCAGATGAACCAATGTCTGACATTAAGATTATGAATATACCTACTCCTAGATTTTTGATAGTCCAAAATAACACAAGCTACCCCTTCGTCATATTCATCAAGACCAACCGATTATTCTAGTGGAGGTTCTTATTATAAACCTGATGATCAAGACTATTTGCCAGTCCCAGAATTCAAATGTCCCGTGACATCATCGAAGGCAGACGAAAATGTTGATCTAGTAAAAGATAAAAGTAAAGATAAGAGAACTACTAGGCCAGTACGACAATGTGCTAAGAACGTGTCGTATTTTACAAGCACCAAAATAAGAGATGGTGACGATAAGACCGACGTAGATTCTATATGTAGTGCAAGTTCAAATACGGATAATATGCAAGATCGGGTAGTCGATAAAGATAAAACAATTAAAGTTAATAAAGCAAATGAGACATCTAAAGTTGAAAGGAGTAAAAGGGCATTAAAAAGAAGAAATCTCCAGCTGTAAAACAAAAGCCTAAAACCTTTATGAAAATTAAGCCAAGACGAATTACACCTACCAAAGAAAATCTGTCAGGCAAATCAAGAAAAAGAACTTTGCAAAGTAGTTCACCGAAATTGCCGAGAAAAAGAACATCTAGTAAAGACAAAAATATAAATGTAACACCCATTATAACATCTGTTCCCGCTAAATCGCGCAGGAAGTCTTCAACTCCAAGAAAACTTCATTGTAGTAAAACCTTTAATTCAGAAAATTCTGAACATAATTCGCCTGAAACATTAAGTGACAAAAAACTACAAAATGTCACTCGTGATACAAATTCTTTAAATACTCAAGATTCAGACACCGAACAATTGAATCTACGATGGTCTGATGATGGTTCACAAGATGCAAAGACAAGTGAAGTTCCGAAAAATGTCAGTGAAAGTGAAGATATATCACAGATCCAAGAATATATTAAAACTACGGTAATAAACGTAAACGCCAAAGAAAGTAGTAGTGTATTGCAAACTCATTTAGTTAGGCGAGGATTTGACGAAGAAACTGCTAAAACTATTGAAAAAGATTTATTGGATACACCACCCCGTAATGAATCTCGGCAAGTAATGCAACAAAATATTTCAGAGCCAAAAGATCAGATAATTCATGAAATGATATTATCTGACAAATCTATTGATACTGACAGCAGTATTAATAATGAGTTGCAAATTGTTCCTGATAATATAGATGGTGACGAAGAAATAGAATTGTCTGTCCATGAAAGCAATGAAGAATCTAACAATTGGTGCTCTGTAACATTTAAAGGTGATGAGACGATTTATCCAAATCAGCAGCCATTGGCAAAACTAAAGGACACGTTTTCTATGGAAGTATGTATAGAAGATGGTATTGCTATTAGATTAAGAGCTACTCCTTTTAATTCTTTGTTTGATATCGAGGCTGGTCAAGAAGATCGAGTTATTTGTGATAAAGAAATGCGCGACGCTGTGGAATCGATATCAAATATTGAGAAACTTTATACTCCCCTTAAAGACCCTATAAGAGCGCAATGCTATGAAATATTTGATTCTACTCTGACTAGTTTAGACACTCCTTTAAAAGTGAGCAGTCCAAGAAGATATAGCCATGAAATTACTACCGCAGAAATAATCTTGGAAGAAGAAAAGCCAGAAATTAAAGATAACGAAAAAATTGAATTTAAGAAACGGAAGAGAAAAAATTGCATTGATTCCGATGATTCATCAAATGAAAGCAAGAAAATAAAACCAGATGCCCAGTATCTTTTGGCCTCTACAAACATTCGAAACATAGATATTGAGACGGTTTTGACGAAACTACATGGTCCATAGCAAATTATTATTCGTAAAAAATATATTTGTATCATAATACGATATATACTTATAAAATATTATTTTATCATAAATTATATTTTTTAGAAAATCGCGTATTGAATTTTGATACTCATAGGTCCTAACCGGAGAAGAAATAAATTATTTCGCATTAATAAATCGTATTCACCTTAAAACTTTGTAAAGATAGTTCGTTTCCAAAAACTTATATAGAAGCAACTTTTTTTATTCATACGTACGATTCCTGAAAGAATGTAGTGAATTTCAGAACATACAGAAAGGCGACACTGACAGATACTCAAAATAGTTTTTAGTTGTCTGCATCGGAACAGGTGATGCAATAATCTACTGATGATTATTGCTATCAATAATTGCCCCGTCTAGATGAGTCTTAACGCTACTGTTGACTTCGTTATCGACATACGTATTGATAATTGTATAATTAGGCTAGTTCCAGATTTTTCAAACTTGTTATTTTTGCCGTCCTTAATAAAAACCGTGCCTATTTATAGTATATATAGCTACAGCTTATGAAATTACACCAAAGACGTTGGTAATAAATTATAGATACATAATATTTATTTTTTGTTTCTGGAATTAGCCTTGCAAATGCGCTTTCTGTTTGATTTTGGGCATAGATGTGCATCAAAATAATCAATTGTGTTCAACCAAACAGGCTTAGCTGTAGAATGGCCATTCCTATTTTTAACAAGATGTTTCTTATTACCTATTTACTTCTTTAACTACTGATTTCTTATAACTTTTGATTTCTTATTTAAAAATACCTGAAATACGATGAGTGTTAATAAATTAATTATGTACGTAAAGTTCATTTTAAGCAATATAGCTTTACGTTTGGAATCATTGGTATGCGATGTTCATTCGCATAAGGACAGCCTTTGTTAATTGTTTTGTAATACGTATGTCGCAATTGTATTGCTTAATAAACTATTTACATATTGCTGTTTCAATACAGATCTGTTATGTATAGAATACGAACTATTTTGTTAAAATGAAGCAATCCAACTACGACATGCGACCAAATGCGTTTACCGCCTTTAAATGTGGGTTCGTTTAGACGATTAAGCTGTACGTACTTGTCATGACTAAGATTAGGTTTGTAAATAACATTATATTTATATGTGTTAGACACATAGGTAAGTTATTTGATTTTTATGACTAAGTACGATGTTACGATGTTTAAGTATATATAGGTTATAATATGTTGTGCTAGCCACAGAATAAAAAAGTATTATACCACCCTTGGAGTTTTACTTCGCCTGTGAATTCCTATTTAGACTTGAGCTCAATAATTGTATATATTGCCTACAGTAAAAATGTATAAATTATTTCAATACGGTAAGTTTTTAAGTGTCAAGTGGATAATAAGAAAGTGGGAAAGTTCTCTCCTAGAATTTCTATTCGTCCATGTCGTAATGTTATATCGTGAAAGAAAGAAAACTGTAGATAATCAAAGCCGTACTTATCTATATATGCGTGATCCTAATAAACGGGCATTTTTAAGATAAGGTAGCCTTATGTGTATGGGCGTATTCAGTGTAGGTATATCTACACACCTCAGTCACTGCCTCGGTGGCGAAGTTGTAATTGTAGACGATACGAGTACAATCACCGCGCTGACGTCCTGGCTTCGAATCCTGGGTCGGGCTAAAATAATTGTAAATGGATTTATCCAACTTAAAATTACTCAGTCGCAGCTTGGTATCAGGAGGTTGGTCGTGTGGTATTCCCGTGCCTCGGAAACCACGTAAAGTTGATCGTGCGCCTGATCTCCGGTGATATCGGATTGCCGTCATCGGACTATAAGAGTGGAGGAATAGAGAGTGTACCTGTGTACTGCGCATACACTTTTGTACTATAATATATTATGCCTACTTGGCTTATCTTCTTGGTCGAGATTAGCCGCCGTGACCGTAATTCTGCTTTTCCTAGCTTGATAACAAGATTCCTCATGTACGCATCGTATAATCATGAAATTGCACGCAACCGAAATTGCAATAGAAAAGTTGAAAATTTTTGCAAAACCTAAGGCTATCGGTGTAATAGGGAGGGTTTTATCATATGACAGATTAATCCACTCAAAATATCCACCTGTTTTATGACATACCAGGACTATTATATATTGTCCATTGCTGAGCATGCTCCTACAGCTATAGTTTTAGGCCTTAGTGCACCACGCTGGACTAGAGCGTTGGCGGATTTCACAATACCTTCGAAATTCTTGTAGAAAACTTCTCAAGTGTGTATGTAGGTTCCTCACGTATTTGCCGTCACCTTTAAAGCGATCGTTAGTGATAATAACTAAAAATAACATAATAAAAAGAAACATCGGTAACTTACGGTGTTTGGTGATTAGATCTCACGCTGCTGTTGACGTTGAGGATGCCTGAGCGCCCCCTATAACGTGAGACGGGCTGGATTAGGCGGTACCACGCAGGTGGTTGCACAGAACGGTTAGGCATTTGTTGCCGGAGGAATATGTAGCCCCCAATGCGTCGAAGATGACCACCGCCGTGTTTTAATTTTATGTTATAGTCTAATATAATGTTATAAAATTAAAACCTCGAGTACAGTATTGTGCATACAATTGTGATAACTTAGTATTGGTGTATTGAATGACGCACGAACAAGTACACATACTCTTTAAGAAATACATATAAATACCTAATATTATATCGTATAATTGACTTTTAGTCAACGTGGTTAATTTTTGTTTGTAAAATACAATACCTATTTAGAAGTTATTTATCACAAGCACGCATGATTCGTTCAGGTCTACTCGTTAAGCTCATTATTGAGATAATTAGCGCATGCGCCCTAATTTGCCGGTTGAATTAGTGGAGCGTCGAGGTGCAATTATGATATTTCGTTTAATTAGATATTGCCATTACTTACAGATAGTCGT